>NW_026652276.1:88119718-88267418 GCF_009828535.3 Hylobates moloch
CCAGACGATGGGTGGCCGGGCAGAGGCGCTCCTCACTTCCCAGACGATGGGTGGCCGGGCAGAGACGCTCCCCACCTCCCAGATGGGGCGGCGGCCGGTCAGGGGCTGCAATCCCAGCACCCTGGTAGGCCAAGGCAGGCGGCTGGGAGGCGGAGGCTGCCGCGAGGCCAGACCACGCCACCGCACTCCAGCCCGGGCAACACCGAGCACCGAGTGAGCGAGACTCCGTCTGCAGTCCCAGTACCTCGGGAGGCTGAGGCGGGCAGAGCACTTGGCGTCAGGAGCTGGCGACCAGCGTCGCCAAGATGGCGAACGCGTGCCTGCAGCCAAAGGAGAAAAAGCAGGCAGCGGTGGCGTGCGCCGGTAGTCCCAGGGAGTCCGCGGCGTGGGCAGCAGCGAGCTGAGTAGATTGCAGCCCGGGCCACAGAGGGAAAGGAAGGAAGGAAGGAAGGAAGGAGGGAGGGAGGGAGGGAGGGAGGGAGGGAAGGAAGGACCTGTCATTGTTTTTCTTTTCAGAACTAAGTACTCCCTTGAAATTTGTGTATATTATTTCATTTTGTGTTTTTATATTTTAATGCACTTATATGTATAAATTATTTTGTCTGATTTTAAAATTATATATAAATGTTAAACTGTGATAAGTATCTTTATGCAACTTGCTTTCTTTCATCTAAACTATGGTTTTAGGCTCTATCAAAATTAGTATATATGATCAACTTCATTTAGTTTTAACTCATGTTTAGAAGGTCCAAAATCACTTACAATTCTGAAATCTCAAAAGCTATTTTGTTGTTTGTTTGTAAATTTGATAACAAAACTAATTTTTTAACAAAACTCCTGAATGTACATTGATGTAATTTATTACCTTTATCAATAGCTGTATATTTTACTGTATATTAATGAGCTTGAATATAGAGAGGTATTCCAGATTCTGCTTGAGGTCTCAGTGAATATTTAATATATACAGTTAATCATTTTTCTACAATGAAAAATTTCTGAATTTGAAGGCACTTCTAACCCCAAGGGTAGACTGAAAAAAATAGCCTGAATAATTTGCAACTTCTCATATGAGAAGGTAGTGTGTGTTTATCCACAACTTCAGTCTGGATTGGCTATTTGATTGCTTTGGCCAGTAGCATGTTAGTGATGGATCACAAGCAGAAGCTGGAAAGGTGAGCCCATATCAGATCTTGATTAGTTGCTGTTCATAGAAATCCTGTGACTACCACCATGACAAAAAGCCTGGGCTTGCCTGATTGCTGATCAGGGACACATGGCTCTGCTATTCCCTCTCCCCAGCCAGCAGCCAGCCAACTTCCAGACTTGTGAATGAGGCCACATACCAGCAGCTGCCTGCAGATGCATGGTTGAGCCCAGCCACGACCAAAAGAAGTTTTCAGGTGAACCCAGTTTAAATTGCCTACCCACAGAAACATGAATTAAATAAATAGGCATTGTTTTCAATGATTAAATTTTAAGCCTGTATTATTATGCAGCAGAAGCTAATACAGATAAGAAACTATGAACCTGTATTCCATCAGATCCATATATGACTATGTAGGTATTTATTTCCTTATTGATGGATGTTTAGGCTGTGTCCAATTTGCCACCTCTAAAATAATGCAATGAGCATGACTCCTTTGAGTACATGAATAAGAACTTCTCTGAAGTATATGCTTAGAAAGAAAACTGAGAAGTTCTAAGAAAATTTCAATTTCACTATATAAACCTACATTGGTTCCCATCATTTCATTACATTAGCACCAATAATGTATAAAATTTCTATTTCTTCAAGCTTTCTAATTTTAACCTGTTTTTTTTCCTACTTACGAGTCCTTGAAAATGAATATTTCAATGGTGTTTTAATTTTCATTTCTCTGATTACTGGTAAATTGGAATATATTTTTATATACTTTCACTTTATGAACTTACACATTTTCTTTTCTCTGAAATGTTAGCATGAAGAGTTCATGTTTCTATTTGTAGAAGGTGTTTTACATATATGTTACATATTTACTTAAATATATTAAAAATAACTTTTGTTAGTCCTATAGTTCTCAACCTTGGTAATATTAATACAATAGATTAATTTAGGAAACTTTAAATACTACCAATGCTCAAGGCTGTTGATCTCACATAATAATCACAATCTTTTATATTTCTTGCACAGGCCTTTACTGGCCTGTTTTTTATAAATTTCCTCTTGGCTTTGGACATTGCCACCAAAATGTTGCTTTTGAGCTCCCTTTTACCACCCACCTCCATCTTCTTTTAAGCTTGGAGTAAGTCTAAAACATTGGCCAAGATTACTGATACATGTTTTTTTCTACTTTTGGTCTACATAAGTGTTTAACTTGTTGTATTATTGGTTTTTGTTTAGACCACTAATCCTTTTTATTGTTTATATGCTTTACATTTCACTGTTTTTTTTTTTTTTTTTCTAATGTTGTATGGAGAGATACTAAAATAACTGCAGGATGCTATGTTGACTTGGTCCTCTTCATTGTTAAACACAACTGCCTAGATAATTAAAATCAGTCATGATTTTTAATCCTTATTTATTATTCAGTCAATGAGGTAATAAATACCTTTTTTTCCCATTTATTTTGTACTCTACTAGGCACTAGTTGTAGGATGATAAAATCACCATCTCGCCTCCCACCAACTCCCACCAAAAAAAGAAAAGAAAAGAAAACCAAAGAACAAAATGCCTGCGGTGTAGCTCACAATCTGATGAGAGAGCCAGCTATCAAATAATTTCATAAAATGTAAAATTACAACTGTGATAAATATTAAGAAGTGAACATCACTGAAGCTGTAATAATACAACAATTAGATAGTTGAATTGACATCTTATGTTAGGTAAAACTTTTCTGAGTTATTGGTAGTTGACCTGAGATAAAATATTGCATAGTGTAAGGAGTTAGTCAGCAAGATTTCAGATTAAAAAATACCCCAGGATCACTCCCTCCTACAAAAATACAATTAGAAACTATTCAAAGATAAGACTACCATGGGAATTCACTAGAATTTGGGGAGAAGTGAAGAAACCCCCTGGGCCCACAGAATCAAGAGAAGCCATGAGAAGTAAGAGAAATGGTTATTTTAGGCTGTGTCACCCTTCCTCAAAACTGGCATAATTCCACTCACAGATTTTTCTAGACTCATAGTTTCTAAGAAAGAGGAGAGAATTAGATGTGGATGTTTAATCTCCCCTCTGTTCCTGGAATGTTCACAGGAAGCCTACTTCAGTCCTATTCCATTTGAACCATTGACAGTGCCAGGATGGCTGAACCAAGTGGTGTGAATTGGGGACAAACAGTGGGGTGCTGGGCTCAGCTGGCACAAAGATGTTGACGGCTACTTGCACTCTAATCAATGGAGATACAACTCTTTGAAGAGATTGGCCAGTGCTATAGCACTCCAGGGGCACAATCCATGAAAATACCTAATAGGATTTTCCACAATTCCCAGGTGCTCACATGGAGCCTTCCTCAGGCCTGGAAACAACTAAAAGTTCAGGATAAAGTTCTAGTGTCCACTAGGTCTTCACAAGACTGGAAACAATGGCAGGGCAGCAATATAGTTCTAAGACAACATTTAGGCTCTGGTGCTCACTTTAAGTCTTTCCCAGAATGGGAAACAACAGAGGTGCAGTAATTTTGTTCTGGAGAAGTATTGAAGTTCCAGAGTTCACTATAAGTCTTCCTCATATTGGAAAACAACATCAGGGCAGCAAGTTAGTTCCAGTGTAGTAGGTTTAGTTCCAGCACTCACTATAAGTCCTGCCCATAACATGAAGCAAGAACAGATGAGTGTTTAAGTTCTCATACTAAGCAGTAAAGCTCTAACACCATCCAAGAACACCTTCAAAAACTGAGAAAAGTGGCTCTTTCCTCAAATGCATAGGCATTAATAAAAATTCAAGGATTGTGCAAACTCAGAGAAGTATTATACCACTGAAAGAAACCAACAAAGTTCTAGCAGTAGACCCAGAAGAATTGAAGATGCGTTAAATATCTGACAGAAAATTCAGAATAATCCTCTTATAGAAGATTGAGAAATCACTAGAGTTAGAAAACAAAATAAAATTTAGACTACAATTCAGGAGCAGAATGAAAACTTTGATAAAGAAATATAAACAATTTTCAAAAAAACAAATAGAAATCATAAAAATAAAGAATAAAATAACTGAACTGAAAAACTCATTAGAAAGCTTCAACAGCACACTTGGTTAAACAAAGGAAAGAATTGGCAACTTTGAATCAGAACATATAAAATTAATCAACCATAGAAGTGAAAAGAAGGCCGGGCATGGTGACTCACACTTGTAATCCCAGCACTTTAGGAGGTCAAGGAGGTGGATCATGAGGTCAGGAGATCAAGACCAACCTGGCCAAGATGGTGAAACACCATCTCTACTAAAAATACAAATATTAGCCAGGCATGGTGGAGGGTGCCTGTAATCCCAGCTACTTGGGTGGCTGAGGCAGAGAATTGCTTGAACCCAGAAGGTGGAGGTTGCAGTGAGCCAAGATCATGCCACTGCACTCCAGCCTGGGTGACAGAGAGAGACTCTATCTAAAAAAAAAAAAAAAAAAAAAAAAAAAAAAAGAATTTTAAAAAGTGAAGGCCTACAAGAATTATGGGACATTGTCAAGCAAATTAACCTCTGTGTAATAGTAATTTTCACAGAAGATGAGAGCAAAAATGGCCTAGAAAGCATATTTAAGGAAATAGTGCAGAAAATTTCCCAAAACTAGAGAAATACAGCAGCATACAAGTACAGAAAGCTCCTAGGTCATCTATCAAATTCAACTCAAAGAATAATTCTCCAAGACACATCATAATCAAAGTAGCAAAATTTGAAGACAAAGAATGAATACTCAAAAGGGCAAGAGAAAAGAAACATGGCATTCAACAGAGGACCAATATGGCTTTCAGTGGATTTCTTACCAGACACTTTGCTGACCAGGAGAGAGGGGATTGCCATATTTAAAGGGCTGAAGGAAAATAACTGCCAACAAAGAATAGTCTGCCCAAAAAACCAATTCTTCAAATATGAAGGAGAGCTAAAAACTTTCTCAGAAAAACAAAAGCTGAGGGAATTCATCAGGACCAACACTGTCTTGCAAGTAATGCTAATGTGAGTTCGTCATTCTGAAAGAAATGAACACTGAAGTGTAACAAGAAAATATCTGAAGGTATTAAACTCACTGGTAAAAGAAAGAAAACAGGTAACTTTGTAAAACTCTAATACTGTAATTGGGATAAGTGAATCACTTATATCTTAAATATAAAGACTAAAATACAAAATTATTTAAAGCAATAATAACCACATTGTTTAAGAAATAGGCAATATAAAAATGTAAATAAAAACATCAAAAAGCCAAAAGGTGGGGATAAACTAGTGTTAAAGCATAGAATTTGTTTGTGTTACTTTTCTTTGCAATCAAAGTTAAGTCATTTTCAGTTTAAAATAACTTGTTATAATTATGTATATTTTTTGTAACCATATAATAACCATGAAGCAAAAACCTATAATAGATACCAAAAAATGGCATGTAATCAAAACATACTACTACAGAAAATTACTTAACCACAAAGGAATACAGTAAGAAAGGAAAAAAGAAGAAAGGATCCACAAAGCAACCAGAAAACAAGTAACACAATGGCAGTAGTAAATCCTTACCTATCAAAAATAACTTTGGATATAAATGAAATAAATAATTCAATTAAAAGACGATGGCTGAAGGGATTTTTTAAAAAAGCAAGG
Organism: Hylobates moloch; assembly: GCF_009828535.3. NCBI lineage: Eukaryota > Metazoa > Chordata > Mammalia > Primates > Hylobatidae > Hylobates > Hylobates moloch. Next base: position 88,125,495 of record NW_026652276.1, read on the forward strand.
CCCAAGTATGTGTTTTCTTCAAGAAACTCAAGTCACCTATGAAGACACATACAGATTGAAAGTGAAGAGATGGAAAAAGATAGCCATGGAAATGAAAAACAAAGTGGCTATACTTATATCAGATAAAATAGGCTTTAATTCAAGAATAAAAAAAGGACAAATAAGGCCATTATATAATAACAGATCAATACAGCAAGAGAATGTAACGATTGCAAATATATATATACACACACATACACCTAACATCAATACAACCAAATACATAAAACAAATATTAATAGACCTAAAAGGAGAAATTGGCTGCAGTATAATAGTAGGGGACTTCAAAACCCCATTTTCAGGAATGGACAGACCATTTAAACAGAAAATCAACAACGAAACATCGGACTGTATACTACTGTACTCTATACCAAATGGACCTAACAGACGTTTATAGAACATTCCACCCAATAGCTGCAGAACAAACATTTTTCTCCATGTCACAATGAAACCTTTCCAGGAATAGACCATATGTTTGTCCTCAAAACATGTCTTAATGAATTTTGAAAAAACAAAATAATATCATGTATTTTTCTGACAACAATGAAATAAAACTGGAAATCAATTTAAAAAGTTGGAAATTGTATAAATTCATAGTTATTAAACAACTTGCTCCTGAACAATAAATGGGTTATAAAGACATTTAAAAATATTTTTTAAAATTTCTTGAGACAAGAGAAAATGGACACAAAAGCTACTGAAAAATATAGGATACAGAAAAAAAAAGTTATAAAAGGGAAGTTTAAGCAATAAATTCCTATATTAAAAATCAGAAAGACTTCTAACAAAAAGCTTAATAATGCACTTCAAAAAACTAGAAAAGCAAGAACAAATCAAATCCAATATTAATGGAAGGAAAGAATAAAGATCAGAGCAGAAATGAATAAAATTAAGTCTAAAAAATACAAAGATCAACAAAACAAAAAGTTGTTTTCTTAAAAAGAGTTAAAATTGACAAAACATTAGCTAGACTCAAAGAAAAAAGACCCAAATAAATAAAATTAGAAATATAAAAGGATACATTACAATGAAACAACAGATATACAAAGATTGTTAGATTATTATAAACAACTATACACCCACAAATTAGAAAAACCTAGAAGAAATGGATAAATTCCTGAATACATAGAACCTACCAAGTTTGAACCATAAAGAAATAGTAAACCTGAACAGAGCAATAATTATAATAAGTTTGAAGAAGTTATAAAATTCTCCCATCAAAGAAAAGCCTAGGGAAAGACCAGACAGTTTTACTAATTAATTCTACTTAACATTTAAAGAAGAACTAATACCAATTCTACTCAAACTATTTCAAAAATTTGAAGAGAAGGGACTACTTTGAAGTTCTTTCTATGAGGCCAGCATTACTCTGATACCAAAACATTACAAGGATGAATTTTTAAAAAAAAGAAAACTACAAATATCCCTGATGAACATAAAAGCAAAATTTCTCAGCAATATATTAGCAAACAAAATTCAACACAACGTTAAAAATATCATTCATCATGATCAAGTGGGATTCATCCCAGGAATACAAGGATGGTACAACATGTGCAGTCAATAAGCATGATATATCACATTATCAGAATCAGAAGAAAAACCATATAATTATTTCAACATATGCTAAGAAAGCATTCAATACAATATAACATCCCTTCATGATAAAAACTCTCAACAAACTTGGCATAGTAAGAATGTACCTCAAAATAATAAGGCCATATGTGACGAACTCACAGCTAGTAATGTACTAAATGAGAAGAAATTAAAATTATTTCCTTTAAATTCTGAAACGAGAAGGTTGCACACTTTCACCATTTTTATTCAACACAATACTGGAAGGCCTACCCAGAGAAAAGAGGCAAGCAATGGAAATAAAGGACATCCAAACTGCGAAGGAAGCCAGATTATTCCTGTTCACAGATGTCATGAGCCTATATTTAGAAAAATCTAAAGATGCCACCAAAAACCTGTTAAAACTGATAAATGAATTCAGTACATTTGTGGGATACAAAGTCAACATACAAAAACCAGTAGCATGTCTATACACCAACAACAATCTGCAAAATGAATGAAGAAAACAATCTCATTTACAATAGGTAGCAAAAATACCTAGGAATATATTCAACTAAAAATGTGAAAGATCTCTGCAATGAAAACTATAGAACACTGATGAAAAATTGAAAAGGACATGAAACAATTGAAAGATATCCTATGCTCATGGATTGAAAGAGTTAATATTTTTTAAATGTTCACACTATCCAGAGCAATCTGCAAACTCAATGCAATATCTGTCAAAAGACCAATAACATTCTTCATAGATGTGGAAAGAAACAAACAGAAAATTCATATAGAAACACAAAAGACCCAGAATAGCCAAAGCAATCCTGAGAAAAATGAATGAAGCCAGAGGTATCACATTTTAGCTTCAAAATACACTAAAAAGCTATAGTAACCAGAACAGTATGATACTGTTATAAAAGCAGATATATAGACCAATGGAACAAAACAGAGACTCCAGAACTAAATTCATGTATTTATGGCCAATTCATTTTCAACAAAGGTGCAAACAACATACACTGGAAAAATGGCAATCTAATCCATAAATGATGCTGGGAAACCTGACTATCCATATGCAGAAGAATGAAACTAGACCCATATTTCTCAAAATATACCAAAAAATCACATCAAAATGCATTAAAGACTTAAATGTAAGACTTGAAGCTATGAAATTACTAGATAAAAACTTTGGAGAAATGCTTAAGGACATGGTTCTGGTCAAAGTTTTTTTTCAGTAAGACCTTAAAAGCACAGACAACAAAAGTAAATATATACAAATAAGACTACATCAAGATAAAATGCTTCTGCACAGGAGGGAGGGAGGCAAGCAGGCAGGCAGGCAGTCTGGAGCGAGGAACAATCTAGAGCATGTAGAGAATGGGAGAAAATATTTGCAAACTATCCACTGGCAAGGCATTAGTAACTAGAATATACAAGAAACTCAACTCAATTCCAAAAAAAAAACCCAAAAAATTTGATTTTAAAATGGGCAAATGATCTGAATTGACATTTCTCAAAAGAAGACACACAAATGACCAACAAGAACATTTAACAATGCTCAACATCACTAATCATCAGGGAAATGCAAATCAAAATCAGTGACATATCTTCTCACTCCAGTTAAAATGGTATCAAAAAGAAAGAACATAACAGTTGGTGATGGGGATGCAGACAGGGGGAACACTCTTACACTGTTGGCGGGAATGTAAATAATACAGTCACTATATAAAACAGTATGGAGGGTACTCAAAGAACTAGAAATATACCTACCATATGATCTAGCAATCACATTGCTGGGTATATACTCAAAAGAAAGAAAATCGGTATTTGAAAAGATATCTGCACTGTTATGTTTCTTGCAGTAGTATTCACAATAGCCAAAATATGAAATCAACCTAACTGTCCATCAGTGAATAAATGGACAAAGAAAATATGGTACATATACATAATGGAATGTTACTTCACCATAAGAAAAGAAATGAAATTCTGTCATTTGCAACAACATGGATGGAACTAAAGCACATTGTGTTAAGTGAAATAAACCAAGCACAGAAAGACAAATTTTGCATGCTCTCACTCATATGTGAGAGCTAAAAAAGTTGACCTCATGGAGGTAGAAAGTAGAATGAAGGTTATCAGAGGCTGAGAAAAGTAAGGGAGGACAGGGAGATAAACAGAGGTTGGTTAATTGGTCCAAAAATACAGTTAGATAGAAGAAATACACTCTAGTGTTCAATAGCACAGTAGCATGACTATACTTAACAATAATTTACTGTATATTTCAAAATAGCTAGAAGAGAAGATCTGGAATGTTCCTAACACAAAGAAATGATAAATGTTTGAGGTGATAGATACTCCAATTACCCTGATTCATTACACATTGTATGTATATATCTATATCAAATTGCATGAAACAGCTAAGTTTCCCTTTATTTTTTGCTGTCTTTAAAAGATGATGTGGTACTGTGAAAAGGAACATGCTATTTAAATAATCAAAGAATTATCCAATATTAAAAAATTGACTTCCAATTACATCACCAATGATGAAGACAATCAGTTATCTTTTATTTAGTAACTTTAGCAGAATCCAAACATCTCATAATATATTCTTTCCTGATCACAAAGCAATTATATAACAGACATGAACCTTAATTTTCAAGAGAATCCCAGGTATACTGCTCCAATACGTGTATCATTCCGTCTGAAAGTACTTGTGACCTATGCTTTTGAAGAAATGCTAGCTTGTTTATACCTCTGACTTTGACCTAGCTTTATCATCTGAAACTATCTCCCGCATTTTTATCTAATACGAATGATGATTTTCTGTATTATTATACTTTAAGTTCTGGGATACATGTGCAGAACGTGCAGGTTTGTTACATAGGTATACATGTGCCATGGTGGTTTGCTGCATCCATCAACCTTTCATCTACATTAGGTATTTCTCCTAATGCTATCCCTCCCATAGCCCCCAATGCCCTGACAGGCCCCTGTATGTGATATTCCCCTCCCTGTGTCCAGAAGCAAGAGTAAACAAATTCAAAAACTAGCCGAAGAAAGAAATAACTAAGATCAGAGCAGAACTGAAGGAGATAGAGACATGAAAATCCCTTCAAAAAAAATCAATGAATCCAGGAGCTGGTTTTTGAAAAGATTAACAAAATAGACAGACTGCTTGCCAGACTAATAAAGAAGAAAAGAGAGAAGAATGAAATAGACACAATAAAAAATGATAAAGGGGATATTACCACTGATCCCACAGAAATGCAAACTACAATCAGAGAGTACTATAAACACCTGTATGCAAATAAACTAGAAAATCTAGAAGAAATGGATAAATTCCTGGACACATACACCCTCACAAGGCTAAACCAGGAAGAAGTTGAGTCCCTGAATAGACCAATAACAAGTTCTGAAATTGAGGCAGTAATTAATAGACTACCAACCAAAAGAAGCCCAGGACCAGACGGATTCACAGCTGAACTCTACCAGAGGTACAAAGAGGAGCAGATATCAGACATTTTTTTATTTTTTATTTTATTCTATTTTATTATTACTATTTTTTTTGAGATGGAGTTTTGTTATTGTTGCCCAGGCTGGAGTGCAATGGTGTGATCTTGTCTAACTGCAACCTCTGCCTCCCAGGTTCAAGCAGTTCTCCTGCCTCAGCCTCCCAAGTAGCTAGGATTACAGGCATGCATCACCACACCTGGCTAATTTTGTATTTTTAGTAGAGATGGTGTTTCTCCATGTTGGTCAGGTAGGTCTCCAACTCCTGACCTCAGGTGATCCATCTGCCTTGGCCTCTCAAAATGCTGGGATTACAGGCACGAGCCACTGTGCCTGGCGGAAGGATAGATTTTTTTGATAAGGCCTTTTAAGTGCTCTTAGTACCAAATAAGCACTTTGTTATTGAGACTCAATAATTGGGAAAAATTGTTTGAATGCTTAAAATTTTCTAGTATAACTCCTTAATGAAGACTATAAATACATAATTAGAGATGCAGCCTATTTGAAAAAAATATATTAAATTACATAAAAGTTACAATAAGAATAAATAATGATAATTTAATAGCAGACAGTAGAGATGATGCCACTTTTCTTCAATAATATTTGGAATCCAAAACAAGTGGTAATTATCATTGGGCTACTTTTTTGTTGCAGTTACTTAGTTCATCTATCAATAACGGCAAAACACAAGGTTTTTTCAAATCTCACACACAGAAAATTCTGTGCCTGTTATTCTGGCACAATAAGAATATTCATTCCCCAAAATTATGCAAAATGGAGAATAATCATACGAATACATCTGTCTTTTATAGTTAAAAACAAATCGTTTGTAAGAAATGTCAGGAGAGTATAACATTCACATTTATCATGCAGATGCTGGCAACTTGCCAATATCCTATAAACATAACCCCAAATAAACTAACTTTGGGGGAAAGTTTCCTTATTTGCCCCAGAAGCTGGAAGAACTGGAGATAGTTAACTTGATGCTGTATTGAAAAGAAAAACTAAGAAAATAAACACACTGGAAAGCAATACAGAATATATGAGAAAACGAGAATTATAAAGGCAATTCAGTAGTCAAAAATTATAGACTTTGGTCTTTAAAGTGCAAGGGTGCAAGTGCAGTTAGTGCTTGATTACACCAAGAAAATTCCAGTCAGTCATTGGTTTCTCCCGTATACCCAGTCAACAGTGATTATAACTTCAACTACATCCACACTTTTAGACAGTAACAATTTCTTTTCACCTATATATGCATAATTACATAACTTTCATAAACACTTTAATCTCAATAAACTTAATGATTTCTTAATATAATAATCTTTTAACTTTCCTTCTTATTCCTCCACTGCACAAATGAGGAATTTTGATTCATTCAGCATTTTGAGATGTTCCAAAGCATTAGGACAATTAATATTCAGATGAGCAATATAAAAAAAGTCCTCTACTCCATGGAAAATATTCTGTTCTTTGCAGTCATTCAGATCACATTCTCAAAGCAAGAATGTCTTTATTTGTAGTGGATTATTTCTTTCCTTTTGTCTTTGTTTTGCTCTTTTATAAGTTGGAGAAAATGAAATTAGTCGTACTCTAAAATGATTTTTTTGAATTATGGTGAAATTGAGAAGGCCTGAGTGCTTACCTACCTACCAAAATATTTGTTTTGCATAGATGTTATAACATAATACACAAAAAGATCTATACCTCCTGTTAATTTGCCATTCATAATCATACATAACGGAAGTATAGAAAAATCAACCTGACTCCATTAAAATATAACCTTATGTATTATTATATTAAACCAGGTTTACTTCTCTAGCAACAGTTGCATAATTATTTATATTGTCATACATGATTATAGTAACCAGATAGCATAGTTTGCCTATTATTATTTACCCCTTATTACTCAAAAAATTCTGGTTTGGAAAATTCTTTTAAAAACTCTCAAATTTCTAACAGAACAATGAATGATTCTGCTGGGGGATGCTTCAGCCAGAGATTTGGCAAGAATCTCATTCAACTATAAACTATAAATACCACAGGAGCACTTAGTTCTTCATGTCAAGGGACTAGCAGATAGAAAAGTCATCATTCTGAAATGATTTACTGACATTGATCATTGGAGAAAGTCTGGCTACTATTACAGAATGGGAGCATGAAAGAACATGGTTCACACTCAAGTGAACCACTTAGGTGCCACTTTTTACTCCCTTGGCCAAATTACTCCACTGCCCAATCTTGTTCCCTTTCCTTACTTTCCACAGATATTTCCCCCAAGAGCTCTGCATCACAAATTTCCTATTGGCTAAAAAGCAAATGAGGCAAAGAACAATCAACTGTGAAAAATGGAGGCGAATTTACAGTATATATGTCAACTCTTCATGATTAAAAATAAGTTTATACATTGTTTTTATTCTACATACATGCTGTATATAATCATTTAGTATCTTCATTTTCATTTACTTTATATTTTTGTATATCAGAGACAGGAAAGTTAAACATCCTTTCCCCAGAATCCATTATTGCTAAAGTTCTGCATATTGTATAGTTTTCCTTAATGGTGGGAAAACCAAATGGGAGGCCTGTCTTCCAGTGAAGGAAGAGGTCATTTTCCAGAGACTGTGTCTGTGGTTGAGCAAGGCTCAAGACATTTCAAGCCAAACCGAAAGAGCTCTGCAAGTTCACTTCCTCCTGACTAGAGTAGAGGTAACCTAGGTAACCTATTAACTGGTGCTTCTTACTGCCTGTGCCTCATGCAGCCCAGAAAAACAACTGTGAGTGGATTAAGATAGCACCCTTAATTATGAGCTGTTTTAATACTGTAGACTTGGGTTTTTCATATTTCAATCTTTAGGGTTTTTTTAACAGAGGTATTTGCATTTATTTTTTTCAATTTAAAAATTGAGACTTATAAAACATCAATAAAAGAGTTTGTTTTATTTTTCAAATTGCATCCAGAAAATGAAAGGCTGATATTTTTTTTTCTCATTGCCTAAATAAGCAAAGGGAGCCACCACAATTGGTTTGATCCATATAAAGCAATCCAAGACATCTTTAGAACATAAATTCCCAATCCCTGTGCCAAGTTCTCATCACCAAACTCTACAAAAATTTCCAGCAGACTTGTTATATGAAATTTTAAGAGCTTAAATTAACTAGTTTCTATTTTATGTATAAGATATACTATTTAGAGGACTAGCACACACTTTATATATACATATAACTTAGGTTTTAAAATATATATTTCTTGAAGAGCTTCTGTGACACATCCGACTATTTAAAAATAGCTCATATAACATTATTTCTTCTGCTAGGAGTCATTTGCTCAGTAGGATAATTCTAACACTTTAGGTTGAAGTATATGGTTCTTTGGGTAATGTGTATGATATTATAATTCTGCACATATTTTAACAAACACTATACATTTGAAACAGATCTGTATATATGGAGTACATATTTTAGGAAAATGATATACAGTTTCAAATAATAAGCTTTCCAGTTATAAAAATCTATGAATTTCATCACCTTTATGCCATCTAACTCACATAAAACTCCATACTGTAATTCCTCAATTTAACCTCTTGTACAGAAATCTTCCCTGCCTCACTCCACACTCATCCCTGACCTTCTTTTAGCTTCTGGTTTAATCTGAAAATAACAAAAACAAAGCAAGTTTATACAAATTTTGGGAAAAGATAAAACTCCTTAGAATTAATGGAGATTTTGAAAGCAAACAAAATGATTTCTGAAGCTCCAAATGGAATGCACTTTAATACAAGTTGATATCAATTACAAAAATATCATTGCTGAGATGAATATTGATCTTGAGTCATACATTCTTGGTAAATAGTTTGGCAAGAAGATTTTCCTTTTTATAGCTAATTTTAGGATGGTGTTTTTAAAGTCTCATTTTTTGAAAATTTTACATGCCAAAGGGAAACATAGTTTTCTAGCAAAGCCACGCAAGCTGTAGACAAGAATGTGATAACTTACTAGGGCTGTCCCAAACCAATTTGTTATATAATAAAAAAAAGTATAAGAAAAGCCTATATACAGGGAGTTAGAAATTCTAGTTATTATAATTCCTGCTATGGCTTGAATATGCACCCCAAATTTCATGTGTGGGGAAACTTAATCCCCATTATAATGATGTTAAAAGGTAGGGCCTCTGGGAGATAATTAGGGTTAAAGTCATCAAGGTGGGGCTCCCATGATGGGACTGATGGCTTTATAAGTAAAGGAAGAGAAATCTGAAGTGGCAGTCTCCTGTCTTCTCACCCTGTCATGCCTCTCATCACGTTATGACACAGCACAAGGCCCTCACCAGAAGCCTACCAGATGTGGCTGCCTGATCTTGGATTTTCCAGCCCCTAGAACTATAAGAAAAAAATACTCTTCTCTTATAAATTACCCTATCTCAGGTATTCTATTATAGCAACAGAAAACAGACTAAGACATCTCCTAAAACTAACAGCTATCTGCAGTAAGTTCTGTTTGAGAGTAATTCTCAAGGCCTTAACAACACTGTATGTCATAGTTTATTCAGATTTCACATCTGTTTTATATAACTCCCTAAGTCTTCAAATTCCTTTTTATCTAGTGTTATATCAGTCCAGGCTAGGGAAAAGAAACCACTCTAGGTATTTCCAACAAAAACATAGTTAATAGATGAATTGGCTGTAAAAGTGTTAGGAGGTTTAGAGAGTGAAATAGAAAGTAGTGTTACCTACAGCTCTTTTTGTGGCTTCCTTGCCATCAGAGTGGCTTCCCAGCAGGCAGCTATGAGCCCACGCCATGATACTGCAGGAGCCTGAAGTCCTCTCTCCCAGAGATACTGCTGGCTTTCCCCATTGTTGGAGCAAATGGCTACCTCCAGTATTCTGCTATGCAGAAACAATATGGCCTACACTTTTTATAAAATTTCAGTGTAAAACAAGTGCCTTGTTTTGGCAGAATCTAACCAGCAAACAGTTCACAAGGGAGTCCAAGAAATATAATTTAAGATTCTAGCCCCTCATAACAGGAGAGTATGGGATTGAACTCAGATAAATATTTGGCACATTTATTTATGCAATATTTCTAAAGAGATACTGTGCAATTATGTTTTCGGGTTTATTTTGGAGGATATATATATATATATATTTGAGACATAGTCTCACTCTGTCACCCAGGCTGGAGTGCAATGGTACAATCTCAGCTCACTGCAACCTCCGCCTCCTGGGTTCAAGCAATTCTCCTGCCTCAGCCTCCCAAGCAGCTGGGATTACAGGCACCCGCCACCATCCCAGCTATTTTTTGTATTTTTAGTAGAGACGGGGTTTCACCATGTTGACCAGGCTGGTCTTGAACCCCTGCCTTCAGGTGATCCACCCGCCTTGGCCTCCCAAAGTGCTGGGGATATAGGCATGAGTCACTGGTCCCGGCCTGGAAAAAATATTCAGGCATGTTATATAACATGAGAAGTGTGTGCTACACTAGTATGGTTATCAGAAGCAGCATTCTGAGAAGAGTAGCGTTAGATTGTTTGATGAACCCCCAGGCCCTTTCATGAGCTTGTATTTTACACTGGAATAATTTTACACATTTGAAACAGCAAATGATGCCATGAGCAAATATAGGTCCAGTAATAAGCATTTGACTGATCCTTAAATATCTCATCACTATTTGGTTTGAGGCTGCCACAGGCACAAATAGGACCTGTAATACAAACTACTGATGGCTACTTCCATTAAGGTCTTATATTAAAAATAGCTTTTTGATCCCAGCTTGTGCTTTATACTGTAGTAGTTTCTAAAGCATGTAAACACTTATGTATGATGAAATGGTCACTAGATTCATGAATTTCCAAATAAACTACTTCAAATAATATTTACATATTTAGGTAGACAACTTGTGTATGTGCAAAAGTACGCATGTGTGTATATAAATATAAATATGTTGCAAGGATGTTTACACATACATATATGTGTGTCTGTCTACACATACCTGAATACTTAGGCATATTAAGGTCAAGGTTACAAGTTAAAAGAACAGTACCCCAGAGAGAATATTGTTCAAAGAGAAATCTACTCTACATGCTCTTTTCCTTGCTTTACTGAATTGGCTAGGACATTTAGACTTTTTCCAGACTCATTAATTTACTTTAGAGAAAATGATCCTAACATTGTGACTCTAAGTATAATATTTCTCATATATTTCATTCTATCGAGTTTGGACATGATTTTCTTTTTCTGGCTTACTAGGTTATATCAAATATATTTTTATCTTTTATTGATATATTTTGTGTGTCTACTTTAATTATTATAATTAAGTTTACCATATTGCCTAGTGCTAAATCTCCTTGCATTTCTAGAATAATTTTGAATTAATTTGGGATATTATATTTCTAACATTCTTGTTTTATTGTGAGGAGTCAAGGATATTACACTGATTGATATAGAGCATGTTGAGAAACTATATTTTGTTTTGGAAAAAAATTATATCCATAGAAACCATGTTACTTGATGTTGCCTGGGTCTAGCAACTTTAAGGGCAAAACTAGGGATGGTGTATTAGATTTGGCTAACATTTACGTTTTTTTGGAACTAACAGAGATTTCAAGTTTTATGCTGTTTTACTAATCAAGTTTGGACATATTCATTTTATGAGATTTAGTGAATCATTCACAAAATAACAAATTTTAATATAATTTTATAAGATATTTAAATTATCCACATATGTGGTTCTAACCCTCTTCTAACACTTAATATGGTTTCTTAACATCTGTTGCCTCATGCTAGGGACTGAATTGTGTCCCCTTCCCCCAAAAAATTCACATGTTGAAGTCCCAACCCCTAGTACTTAATAGTATAACTGTATTTGCATATTGTCACTTTAAAGAAGCAGTTAAGTTAAAATGAGTATATTAGTCCATTCTCACACTGCTATAAAGAACCGCTTGAGACTGGGTAATTTATGAAGAAAAGAGGTTTAATGGACTCACAGTCCTGACTTACAGTCATGGTAGAAGGCGACGGGGAAACAAGCATGTCTTACCATGACAGAGCAGGAGAGAGTGAAAGGGGAAGTGCCAAACACTTTTAAACCATCAGATCTCGTGCAAACTCATTCACTATCATGAGAACAGCAAGGGGGAAGTCCCCCCAATAATTCAATCACCTCTCACCAGGCCCCTCCTCCAACACATAGGGATTACAATTTGACATGAGATTTGGGAGGGGACACAGAGCCAAACCATATCAATGAGGCCATTCAGGTGGACCATAATCCAATCTGACTGGAATCCTTCTGAACAGAGATTAGTATATACAGGAGGAGACACCAGGAATATGGGCACACAGAGAAAAGGCCATGTGAGGATGCAGTGAGAGGACAGCCATCTGCAAAGCAAGAATAGGAGCCTCAGGAGAAACCAAAACTACTAACACACTGATCTTGAACTTCCAGCCTCCAGAACTGTGAGAAAACAAATTTCTATTGTTTAAGCCACCCAGTCTGTGATATTCTGTTATGACAGTCGTAGCAAGCTAATATACCTGTACTGATCAGACATACCAAAGCCTTGTTATTTTATTGTTCCTTTCCCTAAAACCAACTTTTAGTTTTAAGATCTATTTTTACATTTTTAATCTTATTTATTTTTCTTGTTTTTATTGTTTCTTGTGTTTTAAATTTTATTTAATCTACCTTAGCTTCTCAAATTGAACATTTGTTTTTTTTGAAAAACTCATATTTTCGAAAATATGTACTAAGGCTCATTCCTTCAGTTTATGTATGCAGTCAATGTTTTCCATTCATTTCTAAAATCTGTAATTTCAGTGGAAATTGTTTTTACCTTTAGAGTTAACTTATAAGGGGCTTAGTTGGATAGAGATGGATTTTGTTTGTTTCGTTTCTTGTTATCTTTTTGAGATAATTTCTAGAGTATTACATTGCTTACTAAAACATGTTTTATATTATTTCTAAGGACATACTTTTCTTGTAGCTAAAAACATGGCTTATTTTAAAATGTTTTATGAGTACTTTATTCATTCACTCATTCATTCAGCAAACTGTTGTTGAGCAGCTATTTTTTTGTGCCAAGATCTGGGAAGGAAAGGGGATAGTACCATGAACATAAAACAAAGTCACAGTGATACAGCTCACATTTTGATTGTGGAAGACAGACAAACCGTTTGCAGTAAAATAAGCAAGCAGTAAAATAAAATAATCTCAATTCATAATAAGCACTTAAAAAGCAAACAAACAAGAGCTGAGCTAGAGAATAACAAACAGGAGTCTACTCTAAGTAGGGTAGTCATGGAAGTCTTCCCCCAAAAGATGACACTAACTGAGATGTTGAATTAGAGAAGAGCTAACCAGGAGAATAGTGTTGATTGTATATGAGAGAAAACAGAGCTTCACAGGAAGCCCAAAGCCGGTGGCCTTTTCCCCATATGGGAAAGTGAGGCTTACCACAAGGAAGGCTTTCTTCCAGTATTGGGAGTAGCTGATCTTTTACTCTAGGTATGATAACTTGCTTTCTGGTGGCCTAAGTAATCTGTGGCTCTCACTGTTCTTCCACTTTGGCCCCAGAGCCAACTCTGTAAGTCTCCTTGGTAAAAACACCCTGGTTATTGGGAGAATTATATGCACACATTTAATTGGAGAATGATGTAACAAATATTGAGGTTCTTCCACTTGTTCTACCCCTTCGGTCAGCCCACAGCACCTCTGATGATGTTCTACCAGGGAAATGCAGCTTTTTAGGAGGTTTCCATTTTCATTATTATGAGGTAGCAGATTTCTCAGTTCTCTTGGGTTTCTCTCTCAAGTTGAAAGCATCTGTTTTGTAACTTTCTGAATTCCCATCTATTCTAGCTTGCTGATGGCACCTTTCCAGCTTGCTGGTGCTATTTTTAATTTATTCTCAAATCACATTTTTTCCTGTACTTTCAGTGGGATTTGGGAAAGGAATGGAAATAAATCCTTGGGATCGGTCAACTTTGTTTATAATGGAAGTCCTAGAATTTATTTCCAAAGCATTCGTTTTATTTATTTAAAATTTTTTTTTTTTTTTTTTTTTGCAATTTACAAGCAATTGTGGATCTGTTAGTATGTAAGTTTATAAAAACCTTTGTGAATGCACATGACCTTCTTTCACAAATTGATATTTCTTTCTTTCTTTCCATTTTCCCTCATTTTTCTCTCTTTCTCCATGATATTATTTTTCTCTTCAGTTCTGAGTAAGTGGTAATTCAGTTAATTAATAAATAAATGAATGAATAATGCAGGATTACTTGATACATCACATAAAGCATATAAACAAAATAAAAAGTAAGCAACATTTATTGTACCCCTACCAAATCTAGGCCACACACACACACACACACACACACACACACACACACACACAATTTAGTCTTATAATAGCTCCAAATATACTGATTCACCTTCTTAAGGTCTCAAAGTGAGAAGCTGGTCTAGCCAAGATTGGGACTGTGTTTATTGATTCAAAATACTTACTCATCTCGATCCCCAACAAAATCCAAAATCCATGGCAAATGAAAATGAATGATTTTGGATAAAATTATCAGTGTTAAATAATGGGTCTGCAAACTCCAAAATACTTTGAATTGGAAAGACTACATAATATTTAGTAAGAATCAAAGAGGAAGGAGAATTAATAATTCCAGAATGGTATTTCTAACTAAACAAGAGTAGTTGTCACTTACTTCAATGAATATCGCCCCACAACACCATTCCCATACTATGGCAGCTTATGAGCAAACACAATGGCTCGAGCATTTGTTGCTGTGAGAACATTGATTACATTTATTTATTTTCTATTTCAAGCTGCAGATTTCTCACTTCAGTACTTTAAATAGTCACAAAAGAATAATAGTCTCGTTCATCACTCATCTTTCCCTTGGCATGCTATAAAAAAGCATTTGGTCAAAGTAATATTTTATAAGCTTGTCAAATTGCTTAATTTTTAGCAATAAATTTTGCCCAAAATATGAAATGTTGCCAAGGCAACATAGCAATTTCTCCTGAACCAAAGTAACTGGGATGTGCTGAAAGGGTAATGTAATAATAAAATTAGTACAGGAAAACAAAACTGACCTCCTTCCTTGATTTACATTTTTAAAATACACTTGATCCAATAAGAATATTATTAAATAGCACTAGAGAATTTCTAAACCTGATTTCCAAAATATCCTATGTGAATAAGTGATACACAAGTAAGGTAGGCACTTTGATAAAGGCAGTATCTTCTCAAGACCTGCTTTCTCCTACCTAACTGCTGCTCTAAAGCACCAAACCTCCCACAAGGCCCTGCATATAAAAACATTCATTTACAGAAAAGAAACAAGAGAAATTCCATCTGGATTTTAAAAGGGATGGGTGAAGGATTACTAATTCAAGATAACTGACTTAAAACAAACATAAAAATGCAGAAATGACCAAAAAGGTAATGAAAAGACAGAATCAATCCAGAGCCACTCTATAAACCAGAAAGCATTGTCACAATGAGATAGAAACAGCACACACAATTGGATTCTCTATCTCTCTCTTTCTGTCTCTCTGACACACACACACACACACACACGAGCTTCTTCCCAAGAATTTCCAATGAATTTTGACACTAAGCTTCAATAAATAAAGGGAGATGAATTATAGCAATAATCCTAGGAAACTGTAAAATGAACCCTGACAGGAATTCATTCCATTATTTCTAATTTGTATAGATTAGAGCATTGAAAGAATAAATCATGAACATATTCACGTGCATATAATTTACATGTAGTGCATTTTGGTCCATTTTTCATACTGCTATGAAGAAATACCCAAGACGGGGTAATTTATAAAGAAAAAAGAGGTTTAGCCAGGCACAGTGGCTCATGCTTATAATCCTAGCACTTTGAGAGGTTGAGGCAGGTGGATCAGATGAGGTCAGGAGTTCAAGACCAACTTGACCAACATGGAAAAACCCTGTCTCTACTAAAAATACAAAATTAGCTGGGTGTGGTGGCACATGCCTATAATCCCAGCTATTCGGGAGGCTGAGGCAGGAGAATCACTTGAACCTGGGAGGCGGAGGTTGCGGTGAGCCGAGATCATGCCATTGCATTCTAGCCTGAGCAACAAGAGCAAAAACTCCATCTCAAAAAAAAAAAAGAAAAAAGAAAAAGAAAAAAGAGTTTAATGAACTTGCAGTTCCACATGGCTGGGGAGGCCTCACAATCATGGCAGAAAGTGAAGGAAGAGCAAAGACACCATGTCTTACGTGGCAGCAAGGAAGAGAGTGTGTGTGGGGGAACTGCCCTTTACAAAACCATCAGATTTCATGAGACATTCACTATCAAGAGAACAGCATGGAAAAACCCACTATCATGATTCAATTACCTCCCACCAGGTCCCTCTCATGACATGTGGGGATTATGGGAGCTACAGTTCAAGATGAGATTTGGGTGGCGAGACAGCAAAACCGTATCATTCCACCCCTGGCCCCTTCCAAATCTCATGTCCTCACATTTCAAAACCAATTTTGCCTTCCCAACAGTCCCCCAAAATCTTAACTCATTTCAGCATTAACTCAAAAGTCCAGAGTCCAAGGTCTCATCTGAAACAAGGCAAGTCCCTTCCACCTATGATCATGTAAAATCAAAAGCAAATTAGTTACTTCCGATATGCAGTGGGGGTACAGGAAATGGGTAAATACACCCATTCCAAATTAGAGAAATTGGCCAAAACAAAGGAGCTACCAGCCCCATGTAAATCTGAAATCTAAAAGGACAGTCATTAAACCTTACAGATACAAAATGATCTGCTTTGAATCCATGTCTTATATCCAGGTCACGCTGATGAAAGAGATGGGCTCCCATGGCTTTAGGCAGCTCTGCCCCTGTGGCTTTCCAGGATACAGCCTTCCTCCCAGCTGCTTTCACACATTGAGTGCCTGCAGCTTTTCCAGGTGCACGGTGCAAGCTGTTGGTGGGTCTACCATTCTGGGGTCTGGAGGATGGTGGCCCTCTTCTCACAGCTCTACTAGGCAGTTCCCCTGTGGGGACTCTTTTTGGGTTTCTGACCCCACATTTCCCTTCTGCACTGCCCTAGCAGTGGTTCTCCATGAGGGCTTTGCCCCTGCAGCAAAATTCTGCCTGGACATCTAGGCATTTCCATACATCCTCTGAAACCTAAGTAAATGTTCCCCAAACTCAATTCTTGATTTCTGTGTACCCACAGGCTCAATACCACATGGAAGCTGCTAAGGATTGGGGCTGCCACCCTCTGAAGTCACGGCCTGAGCCATACCTTGACCACTTTTAGCCATGGCTGAAGTGGCTAGGACACAGGGCAGTGAGTCCCTAGGCTGCACACAGCAGGGGGGACCTAGGTCCAGCCCATGAAACCATTATTTCCTCCTAGGCCTCTAGGTCTGTGATGGGAGGAGCTGCTGTGAAGGTCTCTGACAGGCCCTGGAGACATTTTTCCCCATTGTCTTGGTGATTAACATTCAGCTCCTCATTACTTACGTAAATTTATGCAGCCAGCCATTGGGCTACACATTTTTCAAACTTTTATGCTGTCTTTCCTCTGGAATGTTTTGTCACTTAGAAATTTTTTCCACTAGATACCCTAAGTCATCTCTCTCAATTTCAAAGTTCCACAGAACTCTAGGGCAGCAGCAGTCTCTTTGCATAGCAAGAGTGACCTTTATTCCAGTTGCAACAAGTTCCTCATCTCCATCTGAGACCATCTGAGTCTGGACTTTTTGGTCAAAACCATTCAACAAGCCTCTAGGAAGCTCCAAACTTTCCCACATCTTCCTGTCTTCTTCTGAGCCCTGCAAACTGTTCCAACCTCTGCCTGTTACCCAATTCCAAAGTTGCTTCAGGTATCTTAATAGCAGTACCTTACTCTACTAGTACCAATTTACTGTTTAAGTCCATTTTTATACTGCTGTGAAGAAATACCCAAGACTGGATAATTTATAAAGAAAACGAGGTTTAATGGACTCAGTTCCACATGTCTGGGGAGGCCTCACAATCATGGAGGAAGGCAAAGGAGTTGCAAAGCTACATCTTACATGGTGGCAGGCAAGAGAGTGTGTGCAGTGGAACTGCCCTTTATAAAACCGTCATATCTGGTGAGACTTACTATCACAAGAACAGCACAGGAAAAACCCACCCCCATGATTCAATTACCTTCCACTCTGTCCCTCCCATGACACATGGGGATTATGGGGGCTACAGTTCAAGAAGAGATTTAGGTTGGGTCACAGCCAAACCATATCACAATGAAATGCACAGATTTTAAGAATTTCAATGAGTTTTGATACATGTAATTTCTCATGCAACCTATTAATCCATCAAGACCAGGAAAATTTCCATCACCCCAGTAAGTTTCCTTATGTTCCCTTTCAAACACTGCCACTCATTAACAACCACTGCTCTGACTTCTATTTGCTGGTTCTTCATCATTGTAGAAACAGGGTCCTGCCAATGGATTCTCTAATATGGGACTTTTACTCAGCACAGCATTATGTTTTTGAGATTTATCCATGTTGTTTTTGTGTCAGCAGTACATTCTTGCTTACTATTGTCATCCCATCATATCAATATAACATATTTTGTTTTTACATTCCTCTGTTGATGGACAGGTGGGATGCTTTGAGTTTTATTGGTAGCAGTCTTTGTAGATGGTTAAGGATTTTCTGCCTACAAAATTATGTCATTTGTGAGGTTAGGCTATTTTATTTCATCCTGTCTGTATATTAAATTGTATTTATCTTGTCCCCTACACTGTTAGTATGACCAGTACAGAATAGAAATAGAACAGACAATCTTATCCTTCTGTCTTAGGAGGATGACATTTAATATTTCATCATTAAATACAATATTAGCTATAGGATTTTGGTAAATGTTCTTTAGCAGGTTTTCTTCTATCCATAGTTTGCTGAGGCTTTTTATGTATTTTTTTAGAAAGCTTATTTTTGCTTCTAACCAAATGACCGTATGAACTTTTCCTTTAGTCTGTAAATGATGAATTATATTAATTTTTCTATATTAAATCTTGCATTCCTATTGTGAATGCAATTTTATCAGGTGCACTATCCTTTTTACATATTGTTGGACAATTTGATATTTTAAGATTTTTATGTCTTATTCATGAAAGATATTAGTCTTAATTTTTTTTTTCTTCTTGGGATGTTTTTATTTGTTTTGGTATCAGAGCTGTAGTGGTTTCCTAATATGAATTAGGAAGTATTCTTTTGGCCTCTTTTGTCTGAGTTTGTGTAGGAATGATATTTTTTCTTCCTTAAATATTTTTAAAGATTCATCAGTGAAGTCATATGTGCCCAGGATTTTCTTTGTAGAAAGTTTAATTATAAATTTAATTTTATTTTTTTTTTTGAGGCGAAGTTTTGCTCTTGATGCCCATTCTGGAGTGCAGTGGTGTGATCTCGGCTCACTGCAATCTCTGCCTTCTGGTTTCAAGCGATTCTCCTGCCTCAGCCTCCCAAGTAGCTGGTATTACAGGTGTCTGCCACCACACCCGGCTAAGGCTAATTTTTTTGTAGTTTTAGTAGAGTCGGAGTTTCATCATGTTGGCCAGGTCGTTCTCAAACTCCTGACCTCGTGATCCTCCCAAAGTGCTGGGATTATGGGCATGAGCCACCGCGCCTGGCCTATAAATTCGATTTCTAAATATATATATATATATATATAGAACTATTACATTTTAAAGTTTTTATTTATTAAATTCTTATAATTTGTTATTCAAGGAAAATCATTTAAGTTATAAAGTTGTTTATATCTTCTCATTCATAATTCATGTTGCTAAATATTTTTTCTCCTTTTATCTTGTAACTCTCATTAAATTTTTATTATGTTTAGAAATCTTTCAAAGAATCGCATGATTTCTTTGATTTAGTCTATTGTTTGTTTCTACTTCACTGATTTATGTTCTGATTTTTATCATTTCCTTTTAAAATTAATTTTGTTTACTTTGCTCTTCTGAGATTCTTAAGGTGGAAGCATGGTGCATCAGTTTAAAGCCTTTTTTCTTTTAAGCATTTCAAACTTAAACGTCACTCCAAGGACTGCTTTCCCTAAATCTCACATATTTTTATGTTGTGTTCTCATTTTTTTCATCACAAAATATTTTTTCACATTTACCTCATAATTTTTCTTCAGTCTATTGATCATTTAGTAGCTCATTTTGAAATCTCCATGTTTCAAAATCTCTAGAATTGTGTAAGTTATCTACTTGTTACTGATTTCTAATTTAATTCCACTCTGGCTCAGCATTTGGTCAAGCTTGATGAATGAGCCACACATAGTATTTTTGTTGGGTGTAGTGATCTAAAAATGTCAATTAGGGCAAGTTTGTTAGAAAAAAGTTAGTTGATAGTATTGTTCAAGTCATATAGATCTATATTTTTGGGGAGGATCTAACTTTTCTATTTGAAAATGGAGTACATCTCTGATATTAATATAAATCTGTAGATACTTCACTTCTGACATAATTTTCTTCATGAATTGGAAACCTTTGTTATTGGTTTCATACCCATTTAATAATTATATTTTCTCAATTAGTTGGCTCTTTTTTCATCGTGATAGAACCCTTTACTTGGCATTCTTCTTGAAGTCTTCCTTGATATTGGCAGTCACAACAGTTTTCTTAATAATTTCCATTACTTTATTTTCAACCTGTGTTTTTGTGTTTTGCATGTTTGTTTGTTTTTTTTTTTTGTAGAACACAAATAGGTGGTTCTCGTTTTTTATAAATCCAGTATGAAAGGCTTTTCCTTGAAGTATTTAGTCTACTTACATTTAATTTAAATATTGATGAGTTTGGCTATAATTTCAGCATTTTAGCATTTGATTTCTATTTGTCACAACTGCTTTTTGTTCCTCTGTTCCCATGCCCCTGCCATTGTATGGAAATGAAATATTTTTAATGTTCCATTTTATCTCCTCTAATAACATTTTAGCCATATCTTTTTGTATTTTTTGGTGTTTATTTAGAACGTGGATCTGTAACTTCCCACAGTCTACATTCGAAAACTATTCTATTACTTCACAAATAACGTAACAACAATGTAGAAATGTCGTTATGTCCAATTAGCATTCCCCCACTTTTTGTTGATTTTATGTATTTTAATTCTATACCTCCTCTCAAATACATGTTCCTTGTTATTATTTTAAAAGAAATGTCTTTTGTGAGATTAATATGCGTATATAAAAATAGAATAAAAGCTGTCTGATAACATATGTACTCTTTTAGTAATATTTGGTTTCCATTTATCATTCCCCTTTATCCTGAAAAACTTCCTTAAGTACTTTGTATAGAACAGCTCTGCTTTTGACAATTTTTTCACCTATTATTTATCTGAAACAACTTTATTATTCATTTTTTAATAATATTTTTATTGAACATAGAATTCTAGTATAAGAGGATTTTTTTTCCTCCAGTATTTTAAAGGTGTTCCATTCTATTCTGGCCACAAACTTTTCTTATGGGAAGTCAGCATCATTTCTATAGCTGTTCCCTTACATGCAATGTATCCTATTTTTTCCTGTAGCTGCGTTAAAGATTTCCTCTTCTCTTTGATTTGTAATGGAATTGAAGCACCTAGGTGTGTTTTCCTAGCATTTATCATGTTTGGGATTCATTAAGCTTTTTGATATTATTCACCAAATCTAGGAAACTTTAGACCACTGTTTCTTCAAATATTTTTCTGTCCCATTCTCTCTTTTCCTCCTGCAATTTAAATCATGTGTATGTTATTAGTAAATTGCTCCTTATTGCCCCTCATGTCTTTTAAGATTTTTCTTTTTTCTCTCCATTCCCTAGGTAGAATAAAGTATAATAATCTGTTTCTAAGTTTGCCAGCTCTTTTTTCTATCTCCAATATCTAATCCAGTTAATTTTTCATCAGTTAATGTACTTTTCAAAGATAAAATTTTCATTTGATTTATTTATAATTTCTATTTCTCTCCTGACATTTCCCAATCCTCATGTTCACTTATGAAGACAATCCTTGCCTGTAATTTCTTATTTTCCAATCACAATTCTGAGTCACAGTGGCTGTTTTTCTACCCATTGTTTTTCCCCTTGAATATTATGGATCGCATGTTTAGTAATTTTCTGCTTGCTGTATCCTAATTATGGTGGATGACACATTGTACAGGCTATATTATATTATTGTCCTCTGAAATGTATAAATTCTGCTCTATTAAATTATGTACATACCACGTTGAAATTTTGGAGACTTGATTTTATATTTTATTAATGCTTGTCTACTTCAGTTTAGCCCTTAGTCCAAGGTAAATCCCTTTGTTCTGTTACATATTGTTTACTATTGTGACTTTTCATAAGTTTTCATTGCAAAACCGAGGCATTTACACACAGTCTCTAACTTGGCTGAAGTCATATTCTGAACTCTATGTCCCTTTAATTATGCAAAACGTGCAATATATGCCTAGGTTTTTTTTTCCTCCCCTCAAGCTACTGCTTTCTGCTGAGCTCCCTGGAGTTGTGCCTACATATGTATACTTAGGGGTCAGGCAAAGAGTGATTTTTTTTTTTAAACTCATTTCTAAATCTCCCTTCTTGGAGACTACAGAGTGCTATAGGGGAAAAGCCATATAAATGTACAAGATCTCACTAAGTGCTTTGCCCATCTTTCAAGGATCCAAGTCCTCTAGTTTCTATCTGTTTTTATGTTGTTCAGTGTCCTCAAAAAGTTATATACTCATACAGAGCTTATGCTCTTTTTGTGTGGAAGAATTAGTCCAACATAAGCTTCTCTATGTTGCTGGGACTAGAATTTTAATATAATCAGCTTTCACTTGAAAAGAAGTTCAAACGATTCCACTCTTAACACCAAATAATTGCTTTTTAGTATTTTAGCATAAGAAAAACAACTTGCTTAACTTGATAAAATATATCACATAGAAACTTATGGCAGCATGCATTTAAATGGTAAAATATAAGAAACATTTTCGTTTTTATATATATATATTTTATATAAAATATAAGAAACATTTTCGTACTTTGTAAAATATAACAATAGCTAACATAGTCATTTAGTAAGTTATTTGGATAGAGGATCAGCCAACAAAAATGTTAAATTTTCTGTTATGTGAACAGATATAACACCTTAGAAAATATTATTATTATTAATACTAGTATTTTTGAAACAGAGTCTTCCTCTGTCACCCAGGATGGAGTGCAGTGGCACGATCTTGGCTCACTGCAACCTCTGCCTCCCGGGTTCAAGCAACTCTCTTGTCTCAGCCTCCCAGGTAGCTGGAATTATAGGCGTGAACCACCATGCCCCACTAAAAACAAACCAAAAAAGTGGAAGTGTAAGTAAAGGCATCAATGTAACTGTTGTTTTTTTTTTTTTTTTTTTGCCTACCAGATAGGTGATATATTTTTGAAAGAGAGATATTATCTGTCATTGATAAAGGTATGAAGAAATTAGCACATTTATATATAATTAATAGCACTGTGAATTGTGACATACTTTGGATAGCAGTTAAGTAGTTTATAATCCTAACTTGTAAATACTTCTTTTCTTTTTTTTTTTCTGAGACTGAGTCTCACTCTGCAGCCCAAGCTGGAGTGCAGTGACACAATCTTGGCTCATTGCAACTTATAAATATTTCTATAAAATATGAGATTTCCTATCTTATGATCCAGCAGTTCCTCTATCAATACATATTCTGGGGATAAGAGCACTCAGAACACTGATTCATCAGGGCAATAAGTTAGAAAGCACCTAACTCTTCATTAATAGGCACTGCTTACATAAATTACGGCATAACATACCATACACTCTTTATTTTAATAAGGTATAGCTTTAAACATGGAAATTATTTCATGATATATTAGGTGAATAAAAAGTCCCTATGATCAAATATAAATATTTTTGAGTCCTATTTTTTGTATAAACATTGATTTAAGCACAACTATAAATATTCTTTTTTTTTTTTTTTTTTTTTTTTGACAGAGTCTCACTCTGTTGCCCAGGCTGGAGTAGGGTGGCATGATCTCGGCTCAGTGCAAGCTCCGCCTCCCGGGTTCACACCATTCTCCTGCCTTAGCCTCCCTAGTAGCTGGGACTACAGGCCCCAGCCACCACGCCCAGCTAATTTTTTTTTTTTATTTTCTAATGGAGACGGGGTTTCACCGTGTTAGCCAGGATGGTCTCGTGATCCGCCCACCTCCACCTCCCAAAGTGTTGGGATTACAGGCGTGAGCCACTGAGCTTGGCCTAAATATTCATATTCTTATAATTGCATAAAAATAGATCTGTTAATGGTGCTATTTCTGGGAGACAATTGAGAATAAAAAGAGAGTAAAGGACTTTTCAAACCAATAGAAAATATTATTGAAATAAAAAATAAAAGAAGCAAAAGAGGGCAGTGCTCACTGCAAAGCTTGCTCTTCTTGGTGAATTGTATGCTCTGAGTGGCCATGTCATACAAAATTGACTTTATGAAATGTGCTCATTTTTCTGGGTAACTTGGTACTTTAGTTGTCTTCTGTTGCTTATAAAAGAATATCTGAAACCATAATTTGAAACAAAAAGGAATTTACTTAATACAGTTACGGAAGCTGAGAAATCCAAGTGTTCTGTAGTATGTAGGCCTATGTACGCCTACCTCCGAAGTTTGAGGAAGCTGAGAGGCTGAAGAAAGAAGCTGACAGATCCAGTTTCTTAGAAAGACACATTTAATAGGAATTTATGAACAGAAGTCATGTTTGTGTCTCGGGCAGCGGAGAGAGATGGTGGATCCCCACGCCATTATCCCCCCAGAACCAGGGCTTATCTACCATAGGGAAAAGGTGACTCAGAAAGGATGTGTAGGACAACTGAAGTATGATAACATCAAATGTTGTTTGATCTAAGGGCAAGGTTTATGGTAAATATGTGCTCTCACAGAAGGAACAATAGACAAACTGAAAATTTTACAGGTCTTCCTGAAACAGGAGTTAATCAGAAACAAAGATGGCAGGTTAGCACGCAAAGAGGAGCTGCTTTAGTGTTAATACCAAGGTTGAGGATTCACATCTGGTGAGGGCCTTCTTGCTGTTGCGGACTCTGCGAGTGCCAAGGTGGGGCAGGTCATCACGTGGCAAAGGGGCTGAGTATGCTAACTCAGGTCTCTTTTCTTCTTCTTCTACTTCTTCTAAAGCCATCAGTCCCACTCCCATGATAAACCATTTAGTTTATTAATCCATAAGTAGCTTAATGCATTTATGAAGGTAGAGCCCTCATGACCCAATTACCTTTTAAAGGCTTAATTTCTCAGTACTGCTACATTAAGGATTAAATGTCCCCATGAGTTTTGGAGGGGACAAACATTCAAACCATAGCACTTGGACACTTTTTTGTGAAATATCTGAATATGCATTTGGGGAATAACTACATAAACCAATTAAAGTGCCTGATGGAGACTGCATTTATCCAGGTTAATTTAGGAAAAAGAATAGATAGCACCTGCTTTTACCTTACTGTTTACTTAGAGACCTTAAAAGATAGCATTTGCCCTGGATTCATCTCCTAATAAAATATGAAATTTAGAAACTTTATCTCATTCTATTAAATCTTAAGCATTGTCAAATGTCCACAGTCCTTTCCCTGCTGAAGAGAACTGGTTACTATAACAACCACTGCAGCAGTATTACTAACTACATACACAAAAACAAAACCTGCCTTAAACTGTTGAATGTTTTTGTGTTCACGGCGTAATCAGGTAATTTAGAAATTGACAGTAATATGGTAAGGAAGAAAATGAAAGGAACTTGAAAATGGAATATTAATCCAGGAAGCAAGTTTGAACAAAATAAGGACAGAGGAAATTGACAAAACAGCTAGGGTAGCTCCCACCTTCTGCTTCTGGCTACCTAGCTCTCTTGGCTGGGGGATAGCAAGAGGCTCCCATTGTTTAGAGAAGCAATGTCTCAACCTCATTTCCCAGCTAATATTAGGGCCATGGATGATGTAAGGAGAGAGAACTATTGATGCCAGAAACAAAGCAATGAAGTATTTATATCCAGAAATAGACTCTGATTTCATAATAGACTACTGGGAAAGGTAAGAGTGACTGAATAAAAGGAAGTACGAATTTTGAAGCTCCTATTTGTGTTTACTGTAAAATGGAAATAACATTTCTCTGTTTTCCTTATTATTGTGAAGGTAAACTTACAAAATCTTCTTAGAATGTGATTTAAAAGCTATTAAGCTTTATAAACAATAAATAACATTATCAATAGAATTAAGTGACCAAATATCCGCAATTTACTAATAAACTCCTTTTTGTCATAATATTTTTAACACTGAACTTTCTCCTTTGAATAACAAAAATGTTTATATTAAATCTGATAACCAAACAATATCCTTTTAATACTCTTTAAATAAATGTAAGCCTCTGTGAATTAAAAAAGGAAAATATATTAAAAGGCATTTGCACATATAGATGACTATAGTGAATTTTGAATAAAAGAGTCTATGACTCTGAGATGGTACAAAATATATTCTCAAGCAATAACCCTTATTTAAACTCTTCTTAGTATATGTACATTTGTAGTCAATCAGCAACCTATTACTCTTCAGAATTTATCTACATTTAAAATGTCAACTTCTTGTTGCTGCTATATATATTTCCCGCCACCTAACAGTGTAGTGACCTAAAATGGTTTTACTCAATTAAGTGGAGCTATTTTAGTAGCTGTGAGAGAGTAAGTGTAAAAATGACAATCTCCCATTTTAGCTCTGCTTTTCTGAAACTAACATGTAGTCAAAATCTGTTTTAAAGAGAAACAAAAGCTCGTGTGACCATCTTCTCTTGACAGAGTTCATGTACACCACATTTTAAACTATAACAGTATTTTTATTTTGCTAAGTGATAAACCTCTAAAAATAGAGACTTATAAGGACAAATTGTTGGTGAACTTTAAATACAGAGCTGAATGTATTCCTATAAACACTTACCAGACTTTAAAAAAAAAATTCTAGATGATTGGTTTGTTAAAATAGAGAAGAAAAGAATTACAGAATATGATAGAAAGGGTGTGAGTGTGTAGGCTTAGGAGTAGTGTTGGTTTTGTTTGATCAAGTGATATCTATGATTAGTTTTATGAATCATCTTTAATGTTAACAAAGTTAGAATCTATAGAAAACTAGCAGAAGGGCCAGGCGTGGTGGCTCACGCCTGTAATCCCAGCACTTTGGGAGGCTGAGGCAGGCGGATCATGAGGTCAGGAGATTGAGACCACCATGGCTAACACGGTGAAACCTTGTCTCTACTAAAATTACAAAAAGACATTAGCCAGGCGTGATGGTGGGCGCCTGTAGTCCCAGCTACTCAGGAGGCTGAGGCAGGAGAATGGCGTGAACCCGGGAGGCAGAGGTTACAGTGAGCCGAGATTGTGCCAGACCATTGCACTCCAGCCTGGGCGACAGCGAGACTCTGTCTCAAAAAAAACCAAAAACCAAAAAACAAAAACAGAAAAGAAAACTAGCAGAGGACAATGACAATATTATGTTTCTAGACTTTAGATTTAATGTAGCTTTATCCTAACAATATTAAAGAAAATATTCTACATAAACAATTTTTTAGTTATTCTATAAATAAAGGTTTTCTTTTTCCTACTGAAAATAATTTGGTCAGGAATTTTCTTCTTCATAATTTTTCTGTTGTTGTAGCTTATTTAAATATTTTCTAAGGGGGTTTCAAATCTGCATTTTTGATTTCTGCTTTCACTATAAAATGGATGGAGAGATAAATCTTACTAAACTTAGAGAAATTGTGATTTTTAGCTAATTAATAAGATTCGGGCCAATGCCAGCTGAAAACATGGCACAAATTCAGACAGCAGTTTTAAGAAAATTTGATCAGAAGATAAAATACATATGCAAAAGCACTAACCATTTTATCAATTTACCATTGTTCATGGAAAAGTCAACTTTTAGCCTGGCATGCAAAGTGCTCTACCATTCATCACTGCCTCTCTCTTTCTATGTATTGCTCCTTGTTTCTCTACTCAATCACTCCAGCAGCCAAATCTCCCTGGTCCATACAAGCTCCTCTGCTTGTACTTAGTTCTAGCTTGGAATATTCTCCCTTTTTCATTCTTTTTATTCACAATTGACCACTCCTTCTAAGTCTAGCTCAAGTCCCTTCTTCATTAAGTTTGCCTGTTCGCATATCTCTCCTTCAATCTGAATCTTAACACATGTAGGGAAATTTAAAATTTTCCCTTGAAGTTTCAATAATTTGAGTCTGTAAAACAAACTGATAATAGACTGATTACCAGGAAAAAGGGCATAAAAATTTTATTATATACAAAAGATTCATACAAAATAGAAAAACCCAAAGGAAGGCAAGATGCTGACACTTTTGTGTCAGAAAAAATAGAGGATTGGATCATGGCAAAGACAGGTTATGGGAAGAAGAGGAAGGACCTGCAGAAAAGGCACTCTTTTTATACAGATAATGCTACCAGTGGAGGGTGTCCAGGTTCTTGGAGTCTTGATCAAAGAATTGGACAAAACATGCAAGGAAAGAATAAAGCAACAAAAGCAGAGATTTACTGAAAATGCAAGCACACTCCACAGAGTGAGAGTGGGATGAGTGGGCTCAAGAGCCCAGTTACAGAGTTATCTGGGGTTTAAATACCCTCTAGAGGTTTCCATTGGTTACTTGGTGTACGCCTTATGTAAATGAAGAGGCTGAAGTGAAGTTACAAAGTTATTTGCTTGTATACCCTATGTAAATGAAGAGGATGAAGTAAAGTTACAAAGTCTTTACTCAGTGTACGCCCTATGTAAATGAAGAGAATATTTCCTGTCATAGCTGATGTGCTTCCATTTGACTTAGTTCTAGGAAATCCTTAGGTTCCCTGGCTATGGGCCCTATTCTCCTCCCTAAATAAGGTACAGATGAAATCTCACAGGTAGCAGCTCTCAGAAGGAATAGATGGTATCCAGTGGTAAATGTTTGTCAGACCTTTAAAGGTTTCTAGATATGGACAAGGCGGCCTTCAGAAGAAGTCTGTTTGCATCTGTCGTTTACTTTACTATTTCCTCTACAGATGCAAATCTCTCTTCAAAAGACAGCTTTTTAGCTAGTCTTGTATTTCTAGCTCCTCTGAATAGTCATCTTGAAACATGTCAAAAAAGTATGTTTTGGGATGAAATAGTTTCAGTTTCCCTCACACAGCCAATGTCCACTGTTCAGTTGGCACATATTACCGCCTCCTGAGTAGTTTTTGTCACTTTTATGAATATCCCCCTCTTCAACTGCATTGTGATATACTATGGTGATACAGAGAAGAGTAGGGTCTAATTAACTTTTGCAATTCCACAAGAATTGCAGATTTTTTACACACAACAATTATAGCCATAGTAACCAGCTGCATTTATGAACCAGATATTATATTTACTGTGAAGGAAAGATATAGAACTGAGTGTGAATCCAATTTCCCCCATTTATTAGCTTTGAAGCTTTCATCAAGTTAGTCAATATACTGAAGGCTTCACAAACGTGTTCTCATTTAATCTTTGACATAATCTTGCACAATAAGTTCTATTACTAGCTCAATTTTAAAATGGAAAAAAGTAAAGACTAGAGAGTTTTACCTAATGTCAAAAGATAAAATTGCAACAAACTTAGTTTAAAGATCTAATTGTTTTTTATTTGCAATTCTAGAATTGGACAGCATTTTATTCTACAAAATAGAATGAGCGCGGTCATGGCAGAACAGTTGGTTTTTGTAAGATGGGAACACAGAAACAGAATAATAGAACAAATTTGATTGGTTAACATCAGTTTACTTCAGATTATTTTTCTTGTAAGGGTTACAGTGGAGAGAATTTCCTTATTATGATAATTCAGGCTGACTGCCTTTTCTAATTGGTTGCTTTGAATCTCCTGTTTTTAGGGAAAACCAGTCTGTTTAGGGATTTAGCAG
Organism: Hylobates moloch; assembly: GCF_009828535.3. Classification (NCBI taxonomy): domain Eukaryota; kingdom Metazoa; phylum Chordata; class Mammalia; order Primates; family Hylobatidae; genus Hylobates; species Hylobates moloch. The sequence continues at coordinate 88,155,579 of NW_026652276.1, forward strand.
CTTTCTTAAAGTTTCAGTTCAATTATGTAGCGTTTTGCAAAAGTAAGCCTTATTTAGTTTTGTCTGGTCTGCTGGGGCCTAGTGCAGGAGCTCAGTTGAAAACAATGCCCCCCCCAGTAAAATATGTTTCACACTAACGATAGTGGCTGGTAAATAAAGGATCCAGGATTTCCCTGACTGAGAACACAGCCCTGGTATTAGGCGGAGAGAGGTGTAAACTTGCCCCCAAAAGACTGTTGAGTGTATAAGTGCCTGGCCTTATACCTGCAGGCAAAACAGATTTCAGGGTTATTTGGGGGCTAACAGTAGTGGGACCTTCATAATTACAGTAAAAATCAGGCATCTTAGCTCAAAGAAATTTTTAACACAAACAGAGGAAACTGTTAAAGGACTACTTCGTACTTGATCTACTGACAGCAAAGCTGAAAGCAAACCTGCCCTCCCTTACACTGATGAACTAGGTATTATTGGTTAAATTCACTCTCAAGGTCCCCCAAATAAGTTAGGACATAGCTTGGCTGAGCAGATCTGACAGTCAGCTAGCCATGTTACAAGGGGCATTTGTTTTCAACTAGAATTGGGCATTTGAAGTTGAAGTTGGTTTCCAATTAACCATTCAAAATTAAGACAGAAAGTATAAAGAAAGAACAAGGAAAAATTTCATACACTTTTGCTTTATAATAGGTTTGACCTTTTTAAGGTTGAATTTTGTGACAGGCTATGCCACAAGAAAATCTGGAAGAAATAAAACTGGAGAGTTCTAAAAATATGAAATATATACATTGTTCACTTAAAAAAGCTTAAGCCTTAATTCAGCTAAGATGACCCAAATACAAACAAATGCCTCTTAATTATCAGGCCAGCCTGCCTAAGCTATGCAAATAGGTAGTCTCTATCCACTACCTCTTATTCTCCTCACCAATTTCACTCCTCAAGGCAAGTACTTTCAGGTCTGTTTTGTCATAACTTTTCGGCAAGTGTTGAGAGTCATTTATACTTTCCTCCAGGACAAAGCCAGCACTCTCTTCTAAGTGCTTATACATGTTGATATCTTACTTGCACGGAAGTGGCCAGCTGGTGTGTTACACAGGCCAGCCAAAAACTAAGACCTGCTTTAAATCCTAGCTCTGCTGGTAACCAGTGGAATGGTCTTGCCTAAATCAGTCATTCTTAATCTCAATTTTCTAATTTGTGAAATAAAAGTCTCATACTAGACCACAGCCAAACATTTAACTCTTTAATTTTATACCATAAATCTACCAATCATGTGTAGCTTCCATAATAGCACTCTCCTTCTTATCTTCTTTCCCTTTTGGGCATTAATTTATTATTCATTACTGGCTATCAGCTACTATCATCCCTGAGGTAATTTTCAAGTCTTTATTTTTTCACTACTTTCACTCCAATTCTTCTTCCTTCTACATTCACTCATTCACAGGATTTCAACTGTCAATTATTGGAGACTGAATACTAAATTTTCAGTTTCCTATTTTCATAACCATGAGGCCATATAATTGTTCTAGGTCATTTATATTAGCAATAAAGATCACAGACTCTTCCAGTAAAGCATCCTCTGATCCTTCAAGTTCTTAAATTGACTCCTGGAGTCAATTTAGACTCCTTCAACCCTTTTCCAGTCAATTTGCTGCTATGTCTTATTATTCTCTCTACAAACTTTCCTTGTGAGATTTGAAACCACTTTTATCAACAACTCAACTATTAGGACTGAGAACTGAGGCCACCTATGTCAACAAGACTTAGCTGTTTATTTCAAGGAAATACTTGCCCAAGAACATAAGACTATATATAACCCAGTAGACAACTTTACAGTTAGTTTCAGTAAGAAACAAATTGTTTCATAGCGACATGAATTTTTTTTTTTCCCCAAGTTCAAGCAATTCTCCTGCCTCAGCCTCCTGAGTAGCTGAGAATACAGGTGTGTGCCACCATGCCCTGCTAATTTTTGTATTTTTAGTACAGATGGGGTTTTGCCATATAGACCAAGCTGGTCTCGAAACCCTGACCTCAAGTGATCCTCCCGCCTTGGCCTCCCAAAATACTGAGATTACAGGCGTGAGCCATCGCACCCAGCCCAATATCAGATTTTAATATCCTGTAAGAACATACTAATGTATATGACTTCTCTCTCTACTCTTCATGTGGTTGCTAGACTAGACTCTTTTTTTTTTTTTTTTTTTTTTTTAGTTTGGCCATGTACACACACTCCAGAATCCACTAGGAATTGTTTAACCTGCAGAGCCAAATTACTAATACATACAGTTAAAGCCCTTCTCATCAACCATCCTACCTTAACTGTTAGGTGACTGATTTTAAGCTACTTTTCTCATTATTATCTTACCTGTATGAGAATCTTTTCTCATAGGAACTTAATTGACAGCATTTAATCATCAACCTCTAACTTTCTGCTTTTACCAGGGGGTCTGACTATCTGTGAACACTAATCCATACTCGACATGTTCTTTGCATCTTGCCTCAGTGGTCTTCACTTTTCAAGAAAGCTTCTAGCCATAATAATTCATCAACTAATTTAAATCACTCTTTTCATCAGAGTCTTCCCAGAGTTTCTTTTATTATTTATTTGTACTTTAGGATATTTTGTGAAAATGTCTTTCAGGTTTTAATGTTTGTTCCCTCTCTATGGCAGAGTGAGTTGCCCTCATCAAACATTTCATCTTCAGCCTCACATATCCCCACCTCTTTGCAGTTAGATAGACCCATGTGAATAGTTTTGGCTGGAAAATAAGTGAAATGTGTCGCTTCTGAGCAAAAGTATAGAAGAGTGGGAGCTCAACTCACCAGTTGTCTCTACCACTATAAGGCTTCCTGTGCCAGATGGCACAGCTCCAAGATGGTAGAGCCTCTATTGGCGTGTGCACCCAAGTGATGCTACACAGCAAATCTTCAAAGTGGCCTACACTGGACACATAGTGAGAGCAAAAGCAAACCTTTATGTGTTAAGGTGCTGAGATTATAAATAATAGAGTCTTCTAAGTTAGTCAAGTGACTTTTGGTAAGGGATTATTTATTCAGTTGGTTTTATAGTTTTCTCCTCAGTATACAGTGTAGTCTCTATACAAGCATTGTAGTCAATAAATACTTTTGTCTATATTGTTTTGTATTTATTTTTCCCTAAACATAATTGGCCCCAGAATTTTATTGCAATAGAAATAAAATCAATGATAATGCTCTACAACTCTTCCTTATATCATTCTAAATGTTGTATTTCAGATATTTTTAAAATTAGTTATAAAGTTTTTAAAGAAGATAGTTATCTGGGTGTATCTGTCAGGGATTAATCAGAGAAGCTGAGCTCTGAAGAGTTATGGGATAAGGGATTTGTTATAGAAATTAGGCCTTACACAATTGGAGGAGGCAATGGGAGGACAGTATTGAAAGAGAGAATAGAAGAATCAGAGGAGACACTCATCCATCAGTCAATGTAAGAAGTCAGCAAGTGCAGGCACTGAGGTGGAACTACAAAGGGTGAGCTGGTGGAGAAGTTCTTAAGAAACTGTTGACTCTATGGGTCTTCAGCCAGTGTCTAGTGAGGGACTTGGGGCCACTCTTGGTTAGCAGGATCCGCAGTTCTGTAGGAGCTGAACATGGAGCGGAAGAGAGTAAGGACAAGCAGGAATCTTGCCATTCATGAGTCTATCTTGTCACCACAGCTAATAATAGAGATCTTTGGAGAGTAAGGATTACTACTTAATTTCCACCTTCCAAACTTCATGCAATTTCCCATTTAGCTAACATAATCCAAAACCATACAACAGAGAGGATTTGATAAGCAGAAGGGGGTTGGGTTTGTCAAATGAGAGAAATTTAAGTGAGAGTAGTCAGCTTGAAAGGAAAGAGTAGTGGGTTAGAGACTGCCACAAATTTTGTACTGCTTCTCCATCAATGAGTGGAGACTATCTCCTCTTCTGCTGAATCTGAATTGGCTTTGAAATGTGCTTTGGTTTTCAGCAGGAGTGAAGTTTTGCCTATTCACCTTTATTCTGCAGCGAACATAACATTGTCTTTTCCTGCACTTAACATAATATTCAACAGAAATACTACAAAGATACTACAAATTATATATAGCAGAATATACTTAATAAAATCAAAATGAATTAAGGATTGAAAATAAAAAATATGATAATCATCCAATAAAACCAGGACATACATTTGCATATTCTTTCATTAATTGTATTATTATTGTCTCCTCTTTTTACCTATACTTATTAGATTCTTTTTCATGAAAAGCAATTTTAGACTGAAGCCGACTGCAAATGTTTTTAAGAAAAATTTAGAACAATAACTATGGATAACAAAAGCTTATATATTTACTATAATCTATCATTTGATAATATTTTACATACAATTTACCAAATAATCTAATCATTTAATCTCTGCAAGATGAGAGACATTTTGTGAGTTTTCTCAGAAGCCCAACTGGAAAATCTAAAAGTTAATTTTAGACCCAAAAGACTTAATTTAGGATATTAATCCTGGAGAAAGCTGCCAAAAATGTCAAAAGGTTTAAAACACTTAATCAAAACAGAATCACAGGTCATTGTAAAATAATAACTATTTATTTAACTAGAGCAATAATCAAAAGATACACAAACCTCGACCTTTGAAAGCTCAGTTTTCCTAAATAATCAAAAAATCTAAATAAGACAACACAGGAATTATCTTGATAAAATGGAAAATCTTTGTTTTTTACACCAGTATCAAAAAGGTCAAGAAAAACTTCCTGTATCATGATTACAGCTCCTTAAGTGAAGCCCATTTGGATAAGCTGAAAGTCAAAACTGATGAAAAGGATACTTGAATTTAATTAGACATAGAAAGACCGTGTTCAGGGTTACAAGTACACATTATATTTTAGAGGAATGTAAACAAGAAAACTAGTACCTTGAAATGGGAAATATATGGCTCTTAGTAACAGCTTGGGCAGTTTCCTGGTTACATTGACCAATTTAGACATACCAAGCAAAGCTAGGTGCACAGATCACATTACATGTGAAGAAAACATTGCTTTTCTAGACCTTCAAAATAAACATTTCAGCATCAGGCCATGACAGCAAAGTTAGAACCAGAGGAAAAAAGCTACAGGAATTGACAAAAACGTTGAAGGAAAGAGTTATCATCCCAGTCAAACAAACAAACAAAAAAATGTATCTTTTTAAGAGAAGATAGAACAGAAGGCAATGATGTATGACCACAAATCACATGCAGCAAGGTACAGCAAAAATTGAACTTCTGAGATATATATCTGAGACGTTTCAAAAAGCAACAGATTACAAAATTTAAAGATGTAATTTTTATTTTTAATTAAAAATGTATTTTTATTAAAAGCCAATCAATAATTTAAGAAAACCTTGTTCTTCTGACATAAGGGACCAAAATTTTTAGTTTTGTATTAGTGTATTTTTAACATTAATGTTCAATCTTTTTAGGAGGAGGGGGAAGAGCAAAATAGTAGAATAGCAGGCTCCACTGATTGTCCCTCCCATAAGGACACCAATTTAACAATTATCTACACACTGAAAAACCACCTTTATAAGAACCAAAAACCAGGTGAACACTCACAGTACCTGGTTTTAACTTCATATCACTGAAAGAGATAGGAAAACCAGTCTCGAATCACTGAAGTGACCCCCTCCCCCATCCCCTTGCAGCTGCAGGGCGGCGCAGAGAGCATTTCTGTGCACTGAGGACAGGGAAAGCGCAGCAGCTGTGAGACACTGAACATAGTGCTGCCCTGTTATAGCAGAAAACAAAACCAGACCAAATTCAGCTGATGTCCACCCACAAAGGGAACATTTAAGCTAGCCTTAGCCAGAGGGGAATCCCTGATCCCAGCATCCGAACTGGAGTTCCCACAGCCTCACCACCATGGGCTAATGTGCTCTTGGGCTCTAAATAAACTTGAAAGGCAGTCTAGGCCACAAGGGCTGCAACTTCTAGGTGAGTCCTAGGGCTGACCTGAGCCCAGAGATAGTGGACTAGAGGACATACTGAGACACCAGCTGTGGCAGATGAGGGAGGGCTGGCCTTACCTTTCCCCTAAACCCAAGCTGCACAGCTTGTGGCTCCAAAAGAGACCCCTTCCTTCTGTTCAAGGAGAGGAGAAAGAAGAGTGGGGAGGACTTTGTCTTGAGTTGGATACCAGCTCAGCCACAGCAGGAGAGGGCACTGGTCAGAGCTGTGAGGCACCCTTTCCAGGCCCTACCTCCTGGACAACAAGTCCAGACATACCTCGGGCCAGGAGGGAAACCACTGACTAGAAGGGAAGGACCCAGTCCTCACAGGATTAATCACCTACAAACTGAAGAGCCCTTGGGTCCTGAATAACCTGATATGATACCCAAGTACTACATCAAAGGCGTTGGGTGAGACTGAGATTTGCTGGCTTCAGGTGAGACTAAGCACATTCCCAGCTGTGGTGGATATGGGACAATACTCCTTCAGCTTGAGAAAAGCAGAAGGAAAAGTAAAGGGACTTTGTATTGCACCTTAGATACTATCTTGGCCCCTAAGCTGCAGCTAAGATATCAGCTTGAGGCCAAGAGTGGTAGAGCACCAAGCAGGCTCTTGGGATCCCCAATTCCAGGACGTGGCTCTTGAACAGCATTTCTGGACCTTCCTTGGGCTAGAGGAGAGCCCCCTGCCCTGAAGGATGAGTCCTAGGCTAGGCACCATTCACCACAAGCTGACTGATGAGTCGAGTCCTTGGGCCTTAAAAGGAACATCAGCCATAGTCTGGCAGTACTCCCCTTGGGCCTATGGTGGGGGTGGCCACAGGTTAAAGCTCCTTTGCCTTTGGAAAGGGGAGGGAAGAGTGGGAAGGACTAGGTCTTGTGGTTTGAGTGCCAGCCCAGCTGCAGTAAAATACAATACCACGTAGACTTTTAAGGATTTTGACTCTAGTCTCTGGCTCCCAGACAGCACCTCTGGACCCACTCTGGGGCCTGGGAGAACTTGTCTCCCTGAAAGGAAGGACACAGGCTTTTGCCATCTGCAGACTGTAGAGCTTCAGAGCCCTGAGTGAACATAGGCAGTAGCTAGGGAGTAGTTACAGTAGGCCTTAGGTGAGACCCAATGCAGCCCTAGTGCTGGTGGCCACAGGAGTGTTTCTGCCACTCCAACCCCAGCTCCAAATGGCACAGAACAGAGGGAGAGAGACTCTGTTTGGGAGAAAGCAAGGGAAGGAAACAAGAGTTTTTACCTGGTAATCCAGAGAATTCTTTGGGATCTTGTCCAAGACCTTCAAGGTGGAACCTCTATGAGTCTGTAAAAATCACAGCATTACTGGGTTTAGGATGCCCCACTAAAGCAGATACAACTTACATCACAACACCCAAGTCCTTTTGAATATCTGAAAAGCCTTCCCAAGAAGGATGGGTACAAAACAGTTCCAGACTGTGAAAACTGCAATAAACAACCTAACTCTTCAATGCTTAGACACAGAAGAAAATCTACAAGTATCCAGACCATTCAGGAAAACATGACATCACCAAATGAACTAAGTAAGGCATCAGGGACCAATCCCAGAGAAACAGTGATATGTCACCTTGCAGGAAAACAATTCAAAATAGTTGTTTTGAGGAAACTCAAAGAAATTCAAGATAACACAGGGAAGGAATTCAGAATTCTATCAGATAAATTTAACAAAGAGGTTCAAATAATTTAAAAGAAGCAGAAACTCTGGAGCTGAAAAATACAGCTGGCATACTGAAGAATGCATCAGTCTTTTAATAGCAGAATTGACCAAGCAGAAGAAAGAATTAGTGACCTTGAAGAAAGGCTATTTGAGAATACATAGAGCAGAAAAAAAAGAAAAAAAAAAAATGAAGCACACCTACAAGATCTAGAAAATAGCCCCCAAAAGGCAAATCTAAGAGTTATTGCCCTTAAAGAGGTGGTAGAAAAAGGAATAGGGGTAGAAAGTTTATTCAAAGGGAAAATAATACAGAACTTTCCAAACCCAGAGAAAGATATCAACATTCAAGTATAAGAAGGATAAGGAACACCAAGCACATCTAACCCAAAGAAGACTACCTCAAGGGATTTAATATTCAAACTCCCAGAGGTCAAGGATAAATAACTCTAAAAGCAGCAAGAGAAAAACAAACAATATACTACGGAACTTCAATATATCTGGCAGCAGACTTTTCAGTGGAAACCTTACAGACCAAGAGAGAGTTGTGTGACATAATTAAAGTGCTGAAGGAGTCTGTAATCCCTGCACTTTGGGAAGCCAAGGTGGGTGGATCACCTGAACTCAGCAATTAGAGACCACGCTGGGTAACATGGTGAAACCCTGTCTCTACAAAAAATACAAAAATTAGCTGGGTGTGGTGGCAAACACCTGTAGTCCCAGCTACTCGGGAGGCAGAGGCAGGATAATTGCTTGAGCTCTTGAGGCAGCGGTTGCAGACAGCCATGATTGCATTACTGCCCTCTAGCTTGGGCAACAGGAGTGAAACCCTTCTCAAAAAATAAAATAAAATAAAGTGCTGAAGGAAAAAAATATTTTACCCTAGAATAGTATACCTGGTGAAAATATCCTTCAAACATAAAAAAGAAATAGAGACTTTCTCATATAAACAAAACCTGAGGCATTTCCTCAATACCAGACCTGCCCTACAAGAAAAGGATGTTAATAAGCAATAAGAAATCATCCCTAAGTACAAAACTTATTGGTGATAGTTAAGTACACAGAAAATTACAATGCCGTAACTGTGTTATATGAACTACTCTTATCTTATATTCAAAGACTAAATGATGAACCAATCAAAGATGACAACTGCAACAGCTTTTCAAGACACAGACAGTAACATAAGATAAATAGACACAACAAAAATTTAAAAAGCAGGGAGATGAAGTTAAGCCATGGAGTTTTTATTAGTTTTCATTTGCTTGTTTATGTAAAAAGTGTTATTATCAGCTTAAATGTACAGATTATAAGATAGTATTTGCAAGTATCATTGTACACTCAAGCCAAAACACAAACAATACATACACAAAAAATAAAAAACAAGAAACTAAATCATATCACCAGAGAAAAATCACCTTCACTTAAAGGAAGACAGAAAAAAAGAAAGAAGGAAGACAACAAAACAACCAGAAAACAAATTTTAAAATGGCAGGAGTAAGCCCCTGCTTATCAACAGTAACAATGAATGTAAGTGAACTAAACTCTCCATTAAAAAGACAGAGTGGCTGAATGAATTTTAAAAAAAGACACAATGATCTGTTATCAAATGAAACACACTTCACCTATGAAGACACACACAGACTGAAAATAAAGGGATGGAAAAAATATTCTATGCCAATGGAAATCAAAAAAGATAAGAAGTAGCTATACTTGTATCGGACAAAATAGATTTCAAGACCAAAACTATAAGAGAAAAAAGGTCACTATATAATAATAAAGGGGTGAATTCAGTAAGAGGATATAATAATTTTAAAAAAATATGCACCCACCACTGGAGCACCCAGATATATAAAGCAATTATTATTAGAGCTAAAGACATAGACCTCAATATAAGAATAGTTGGAGACTTCAATAGCCAATATTCACCATTGGACAGATCTTCCAGATAGAAAATCAACAAAGAAACATCAGATTTAATCTGTACCGTAGACCAAATGGACCTAATATATATTTACGGAACAGTTTATCTAACAGCTGCAGAATACACATTCTTTTCCTCAGCACACGGATCATTCTCAAGGACAGACCATATGTTAAGTCACAAAACAAGTCTTAAAACATTCAAAAAAATTAAAATGATATCAAGCATCTTCTCTGACCACGATAGAATAAAACTAGGAATTAATAAGAGGAATTGTGGATGGTATACAAATATATGAAAATTAAATACATGCTCCTGAATGACCAGTGGATCAATGAAGTAATTAAGAAGGAAATTGAGAATTTTTTTGAAACAAATGACATGACAATGGAAATACAACATGTCAAAACCTACTGGGATACAGCAAAGGCAGTACTGAGAGGGATGTTTACAATTAAAAGTTCCTATGTCAAAAAAAGAAGAAAAACTGCAAATAAACAACCTAACAATGCATTTTAAAGAATTAGAAAAGCAAGAGCAAACTAAATCCAAATTAGTAGAAGAAAAGAAATAATAAAGATCAGAGCAGAAATAAATGAAATTGAAATGAAGAAAACAACACAAGAGATCAATTAAATACAAGGCTGGTTTTCAAAAGTTAAACAAAATTGGCAAACCTTTAGCCTGGCTAAGAAAATAAGCAAGACAATCCAAATAAAATCAGAGATGAAAAAACAGACATTACAACTCATACAGCAGAAATTCAAAGGATTATTAGTGGCTACTGTGAGCAACTACATGCCAATAAATTGAAAAATCTAGAAGAAATGGAGAAGTTCCTAGACATACATAATCTACCAAGATTGAACTACGAAGAAATCCAAAACCTGAACAGACTAATAACAAGTAATGAAATCAAAGCTGTAATAAAAACTCTCTCAGTAAAGACAAGCCCAAGGCCTTGTGGCTTTACTGCTGAATTCTACCAAACATTTAAAGAAGACCTAATACCAACCCTACTCAAACTATTCTGAAAAATAGAGGAGGAGGGAGTAATTCCAAACTTATTCTATGTGGCCAGTATTACTCTGGTACCAAAATTAAAGACACACCAAAATACAAAAAAACCCCAAAACAATAGGCTAATATCTCTGATGAATATCGATGAAAAACTCCTCAACAAAACAGCAAATTGAATTCAATAATACATTAAAAAGATCATTCATAACAACCAAGTGGGGTTTATCCCAAGGATGCAAAAAAGGTTCAGCATATGCAATTCAATTAACATGATACATCATATTAACAGAATGAAGGACAAAAACCATATGATTATTTCAATCGATGCTGAAAAAGCATTTGACCAAATTCAACATCCCTTCCTGATTAAAACCCTCAAAAAACTGAGTATAGAAGAAATATACCTCAACATATTAAAAGCCATATATGAAAGACCCACAGCTAGTATCATACTAAATGGGGAAAAAACTGAAAGCCTTTCCTCTAAGATCTGGAACATGACAAGGATGTCCACTTTCACCACTGTTAATGAACATAGTACTAGAAGTCCTAGCTAGAGCAACCAAACAAGAGAAATAAACAGCATCCAAACTGACTGGAAAGGAAGAAGTCAAATTATCCTTGTTGGCAGATGATAAGATCTTATATATGGAAAAACCGAAAGACTCCACCAAAAGCCTATTAGAAATGATCAACAAAATCAGTAAATTTGCAAAATACAAAATCAATGTACAAAAACCAGTAGCATTTCTATATGCCAACACTGAACAATCTGAAAAAGAAATAAAAAGTAAACCTGTTTACAAAAGCCACAATTAAAGTTAATAACCTAGGAATTATTTTGACCAAAGAAGAGAAAGATGGTTGCAATAAAAACTATAAAACACTGACAAAAGAAATTGAAGAGGACACAAAAAATTGGAAAGATATTCCATGTTCATAGATTGGAAAATCAATATTGTTAAAATGCCCATATTACCCAAAGCAATTTAAAGATTCAGTGCAACCCCTGTCAAAATAGCAATGACATTGTTCATAGAAATAGAAAAAAAATCCTAAAATTTACATGAAGCCACAAAAAACTCAGCATAGCCAAAGCTATCCTAAACAAAAAAACAAAACTGGAGGAATCACATTATCTGACTTCAAATTATACGCCAGGGCTATATTAACTAAAGCAGCATGGTACCGGCATAAAAAGAGACACATAGACCAATGGAACAGAATAGATAATCAAGAAACAAATCCACACACCTACAATGAACTCATTTTTGACAAAGGTGCCAAGAACATACACAAGGGAAAAGATAGTCTCTTCAATAAATGTTGCTGGGAAAACTGGATATCCATACGCAAAGAATAAAACTCTCTCTCACCATATACAAAAATCAAATAAAAATGGATAAAAGACTTAAATCTAAGACCTCAAAACTATGAAACTACTAAAAGAAAACATTGAGGAAACTTTCTAGGACATTGGTCTGGGCAAAAATTTCTTGAGTAATACATCACAAGCACAGGCATCCAAAGCAAAAATAGACAAATGAAATCACATCAAGTTAAAAAAGCTTCTGCACAGCAAAGGAAATAGCCAACAAAGTGAAGCGAATAGTCACAAAATGGGAGAAAATATGTGCAAACTACCCATGTGATAAGGATTAATCACCAGAATATATAAGGGGCTCAAACAACTCTGTAGGAAAAAACATCTAATAATCTGATTTTAAAATGGGCTAAAGATTTGAATAGACATTTCTGAAAAGAAGACATACAAATTGCAAACAGGCATATGAAAAGAAGCTCAACATCATTGACCATCAGATAAATCAAATCTACAATGAGATATCATATCACCCTAGCTAAAATGACTTACATCCAAAAGACAGGCAATATCTAATGCTGGTGAGGATGTGGAGAAAAGGGAACCATGGTACAGTGTTAGTGGGAATATAAATTAGTACAACTGCTATCAAGAACAGTTTGGAGGTTCCTCACCAAAAACTACAAATGGAACTATCATGTCAGGCCTCTAAGCCCAAGCTAAGCCATCATATCCCCTGTGACCTGCTCATATACATCCAGATGGCCTGAAGTAACTGAAGAATCACAAAAGAAGTGAAAATGGCCTGTTCCTGCCTTAACTGATGACATTACCTTGTGAAATTCCTTCTCCTGGCTCATCCTGGCTCAAAAGCTCCCCAGCTGAGCACCTGGTGACCCCCACCCCTGCCAACCAGAGAAGAACCCCCTTTGACTGTAATTTTCCACTACCTACCCAAATCCTATAAAACGGCCACACCCCTATCTCCCTTCACTGACTCTCTTTTTGGACTCAGCCTGCCTGCACCCAGGTGATTAAAAAGCTTTATTGCTCACACAAAGCCTGTTTGGTGATCTCTTCACATGGACGCACGTGAAATATCATATGATCCAGCAATTCCACTGCTGGGTACATACCCAAAAGAAAATAAATCTGTGTTTCAAAGAAATATCTGCACTCCCACGTTTGTGGTAGCACTGTTCATAACAGCCAATTGTCCATCAACAGATGAATGGCTTAAAAACTGTGGTATTTACACACAATGGAGTACTATTCAATAATAAAAAAGAATGAGGTCCTGTCATTTACCATAACAGGAATGGAACTGGAGATCATTATGTTAAGTGAAATAAGTCAGGCACACAAAGACAAATATCCCATGTTCTCACTTATTTGTGGGATCAAAAAATCATAACAATTGAACTTATGGAGATAGAGAGTAGAAGAATGGTTATCAGAGGCTGGGAGGGCTAGTTGGGGTGGGAAAGGATAGGTGGAGATGGTTAATGGGTACAAAAACAAAATAATTAGGAAGAATGAATAAGACATAATATTTGATAGCACAACAGGGACTACAGTCAATAGTAATTTATTGCATGTTTTAACATAACTAAAACAGTATAATTGAATTGTTTGTAACACAAATGATAAATACATAGGTGATAGATACTCCATTTTCCATGATGTGATTATTATGTATGGCATGCTGGTACCCAAATATCTCATGTACCCCATAAATACGTATACCTACTATGTACCCACCAAAATTAAAAACTGAAAAAAAATCATTAAAGAATGAAAAGAGGCCGGGTGCGGTGGTTCACACCTGTAATCCCAACACTTTGGGAGGCCAACAAGGGTGGATCACGAGGTCAAGTGTTCGAGCCCAGCCTGACCAACCTGGTGAAACCCCATCTCTACTAAAAATACAAAAATTAACTGGGCGTGGTGGCGGGCGCCTGTAATCCCAGCTACTCAGGAGGCTGGGCAGGAGAATTGCTCAAACCCGGGAGACGGAGGTTGCAGTGAGCCGAGATCACGCCACTGCACTCCAGCCTGGGCAACAGAGCAACTCTGTCTCAAAAAAAAAAAAAAAAAAAAGAATGAAAAGAGAGAAAGAAATTACATTTAACAATTAGGAAGTCACTTGAAACTTTCAAGATTTCAAATTCATAGAGTGAGAAATTCCATTTCAAGGAGTATGTAACCTACTAACCACAGTAAAATCTCTTAAAAAAGGATTTTGGAATTCACCATAAGCAGCTTTTTCATTTTCCAGTTTCCTTATAATTTCTGGCTGGTGGGAAATGGACAATTCTTTAAACTCCCTAGTTAGAATTCTGGGCCACTTTTGAAAAAGAAAGGATTATTTAAACCAGGCAAATAAGCCCATTGAAATGCTATAAAAATAATGACAATATCATTTGAGTGCTATCATTTGTCAGAAAATGCTTTCCATATACCATCTCATTTAATCTTTCCCGAAAGATGTGGAGTAGGCACTATATTAACCTCATTTTGCAGATGAGGACTATGATTCACAAGGGTTAAATGAAATTACTCAGATTTACACAGCTGGAATTAGGGGATCAAGTTTCAAACCCAGGCAAATTCTGGCATCTGTATCCTTGTATTTATAATTTAATGTTTTAAAAATGTATTTGCTTATTTTTTTGAAAAAAGTTTTATAATCACATGGTTCAAATTGCAAATGTTAGCAATCAATGTTAGCAGATTTTTTGCAATTTATACTGAGTAATTTATTTTATTATTTTACTTTAAGTTCCGGGATACATGTGCAGAACATGCAGGTTTGTTACATAGGTATACATGTGCCATGGTGGTTCACTGCACCTATCAACCTGTCATCTAGGTTTTAAGCCCAGCATGCATTAGGTACTGTCCTAATAATGTTAGCAGATTCTTATGTGTCCTAAAAGAAAAAAAAAAATGCATACATAAGCAAATATGTATATCTATGTGCATATATAATCTATCCTTTCTAAACACAAAGTATCATATAATATATATTCCTCTATAACTTGTTTTTGTAACTAATTTTCAATATAAGCTTAGGAAAAAACTTTCTTTTATGGCTACCTATCCATAATATGGATTTATCACAATTTGTAAGCCAGTCTACTATTGATGGACATTTAGGTTATTAGTTGGAAATCAATAGATTAATTTAGAAATTCATAATTTAGATTATTCCCAATCATTTGCTATCATAACCAATGCTCTGACTAATAGCCTTGTACTTACCCCACCCTGCATTTGTCTCATACCCTGCTGATTTATTCATTCTCCATACTATCTCTCTCATGGACACAAATAATCATTCTTGGCAATTGTAACTTTGAGATAATTTTTTTAAAGACAAAAGTAAGAGCATTTTGAAACACATCAATTTCTCACTACGGTATTTTCCATTAGGCAAAGTAGTCTAAACCTGAATGTTCAGCTTAGAGCGATTCTTAAACTGACAAAACAAATAGGGTCTGATGTCAGAAAGAAGGGTGAACAGGATGTGAGGACAATCAAAGTGGCAATCAAGAACAGCCTTAAAGAGCCTTTATTTTGTAATGAAGCTCTTTATGTTTTAGAACGACTGCAGCATTACTCTTTAGAAACTAACATCCCACAGCCCGGCATGGTGGCTTATGCCTGTAATCCCAGCACTTTGGGAGGCTGAGGCGGGCGGATCACTTGAGGTCAGGAGTTTGAGACCAGCCTGGCTAACATGGTGAAACTCCGTTTCTACTAAAAATACAAAAAAAATTAGCCAGGCGTGGAGGCACGCGCCTATAATCTCAGTTACTCAGGAGGCTGAGGAAGGAGAATCACTTGAACCCAGGAGCCGGAAGGTGCAGTGAGCCGAGATCATGCCATTGCACTCCAGCTGGGGCAACGAGAGCAGAACTCTGTCTCAAAAAAAAAAAAAAACAAAAAAAAAAAAAGAAACATCCCACAAATGTATATACCAGCACCTGTTTTGTCAGCTAATTCTCTCACTAAACATTTGTCTGATGCCTAGTCATAGTTGAGAGCTCAGGAAGCCACTGGTTGTGTGTGTTTTGTTTTGTTTTGTTTTCTTCCCTCACCCACTTTACTTATTTGGAGAGACAACTCATCAACTAAACAACTTTAGAAAATTCATTTTATTTCAAGCTTTATGAAGGATATTTGTTATATAAATCCACAGTAATGTTATAAATGGTACTGTTCTTATTAACAAGGTCTTTGGAAATTTTAATGCTTCCATGAAGATATTTATTAACTGTACCTGTTATGTTCTGAACATTTGCTCCTCCTGATTCCTTTTTTCTGATTATGCATATTCTATTTCAATGCAATCTTATCTCACTTCATTAAAAAGAATAAGCATTATTAAAGCTCTTTAAGGGCAGGTCAGTAGTGTGAAATCTTCATATACTAAAAGTCAAAGGCTTAGAAGATATTCAATAAATGTTATCACTGCAATGATTACAAAATGACCCAAATATAAGTGGGAATTAAGACACAGAAGCTTTTAGCCTCAGATTTCTCACCTTCTTTTAATTCCTGATACATGTGAGTTGAGCAGTCTAAATTCTTTACTCAAACCACCGGTAAGAAAGAGTTCATTGTTGTATATTTTGGCTTGGAGATCTTCATGACATACAAATGACATAACAAACATATCTATCAGACAGACTCATTTGCATCTAGCAATTGACTTCAATTGAATGATTATGAAGACATTAACCGAGAGAAGCTATAATCTAAGGAATAAAAGCAGAAGTTATTTCTAAAGTGTGGGTGAACATGGAAAATGTATATTCTTTTATGCAAGAAAGAAGTATTATTCAGCTATAAATTAATTAATCAAATCTTGATTATGGGTTGACTTTGTGCCAGCTATCTCTGTCTAATAGAAGACACATATATAAACGAATGTAATAGAATACTATAGGTGTTATAATAATAAAATAATTAACAACTGGAATGGCCGATAGGTTTTATTTCATCTGCCAAACTTCATAGGTTGATGGTAACTTCTAGAGCATGATTTAGAAGGATTTGAAAAGGAGTCTACAACATGATCAACTGGTGATGAGTGCTATAGGTCTGGGATGGAGAGGGTCAGTCTGTATGTTGTCTATTTGCTGTCTCTGCTGTGTGGTGCAGAACAGGTGCACAATGAGGAGGCAGAGGTTTTCAAAGGATCATTGACATTTCTGAAGACCCTTGAAACTGGACCTAAATATGAAAAATGTGGGTGGTAATGAGCAGACAAAGCAGAGGGGAAAGTATGAAGAAAGGCATCGGTCATAAAGTAACCTAAAGGTTGCGGTCAGTGCTTCCTGTAAGTGTGAAGTTGATTGGGAAGGAAGCAGGGTAGGTGCCAGGCTAGAGAGCTCCACAGGCATTAATCTGAGGAGCTGGAACATAATCTTCTTGTTCTGGAAACCTGTATCAGAATTACCTAAGGTGTTTGTTAAGGCAACCAAATTAAATTATCTGGATGCGGGGCTAAAAATCTGCATTTTTAACTAAGAATATGCATTTTTAACAAGATCTCCAGGTGATTCTTAAGCATAGTAAACATTGAGGGCACACAGTCAAAGACTGTTGTTATATAGCAGGAAGATAAAACTTTTCAGGAAGTTTTCATGCTAAGCAGTTAACTCATGCTGTTTATAAATATTTCTACTCTAGAAGTGGGTCAAGCTGGTGTTCATGTTAGTACCCACATCCAAAGCCTCCCAGAATCCCCTTCTCAGGCCAAGCTGCTATAGCATTTCTAGCTCATTAATTTTAGTCAGGAAGAAGCTTTAGCTTAGTGTGCTAATTATTACACTAGAATTCAATTGTAATTGAAAATATAAACTCAATTTAATTTGAACATTTTTCAGTAAATTGGATCAAAGGGAGATATTTCATCCTAGAACCAGAAACGTGTTTTCAGCTGTGAAGATAAAAAGATTTAGCAAGAGAATAACACATTCTTATTGTCATAATGGTCCAGATTGCAGCTAGGTATGCCAGAATTACCTACTCATAGCTGCAGACTTTTCCTAGTTCACTACAGAAAACAAAGAAAAAATGCTACTGCTATTTAATGGAACCTCTTACTTCACTAAATGAATCCTTCCTATAGTTAAGTAGAACACAACTAATTAGGATCAGTTCCCTGTTTACATATATATACTCATTACTGCTATTTTTAAAATACAGTGTTGTAAAACAGACCGGATAGAAGAGACAAAATCCTGGAATTTGGGATTTGATTATTCTATTAATGATATTATTGTAATTTTATTGTATATATTATAGAAAATGTTCATTCATTTCAGAGCATTTAATCAACACAGGTTTATTCAGTAACTCATTTCTTCAAATAATTATTTCTTGCTAGGTACTAAGGACAATATTTATTGCTAGGTATTGAGGCAAGAAACAAACATTTCCTGCCCTCATGGTGCTTCCTGTCTAGTGGAGGTAATAGCTATTACATTAATCATCAGTCAACCAAATTATCAGTCTAGTTTCAATGGTCATATGCGCTTTGAAGCAAAAGTCACGTAACGCCATAAGCCTATCAAGCAGGAGAAACCCCATGTTTTGGGAGTAACAGAAATTCCCTAGAGAGTGACACTTGGTTTTGAGTTGTGAATTAAGAGAAAGTAATTAAGAATTTGGGAGGTAGGGGTGGATTCTAGCTAAAGGGAACTTTTTATTTGCAGACTAGGAGGATGACAAGTTTTGGAAATATAAAATGTAGACAGGGGGTGAGGGAGACTTGAACAAGTATACGAATTAAGGATGAAGAGTTTTGTAGGGGCTAGGCAATGCAAAGTCTTGTAGCCATGTAAAGTCTTTAGGTATTTTATTCAAACATGTAATAAGATCAGTTAACATTTACTAAGTATATACTATATGCCAGGTTCTGTGTGTTTATTTTACAAGAATGACAAGGAAATGCTGTGGTGTTGCCCAGAACCCTGGTTTCAGGACTGAGCACCATTCCCCTAGGTGCTGGTGGTGTTGCTCACTGACGGGAAGCCTAGTCCCTCCCCATGAATTTCCCTTGACCAAAACAGTCAAGGGAAATTATGCCTGTCCTAAATTACACCACTCTCTAAGGCAACCCTCATCCAATAACTGGATTTTGCTTATGTAAATATCCCATCATTCCCCCTTGCTGCCCCCAACTCCTCTTCTATGGTGAAGTGAAAATATCAGGAAAATTATGATATATTGTTATATAAAATCTCTCATTGAATGAGCTCATAATACTCATTTTAGCAATTGAACTATCTGAGTAAACATAATTGGAAAAATATAGACTATATAATAACATTAAGTAAACATGTATACTGATTTGCCTCCTCATATAAAATGGAAATAGTATAATATCAATAAAATTAGTTTTTTTTTAGTATGTCAAGTCTGTTGAAAGAGGCAAGCAGACTTGTGAAGATGGTTTCATTGATCAGTAACAATTCATAAACTACCAAATTTAAAAGTGAGTGTTTTTCTGTTCATACCTACATCACTTGACACTATTTAAGTTTCCCTCCTCTCTAAACTCTCTATTCTCTTGCCTTAATGACAGTTCTATCTTCTGTTGATCCTCAGCTTTTCTGTTCATTCCTTTTCTTTCTCTTTCAAGGACCCCTTCTTCACGTGCCCACCCTTGAAAATTTATGCAGTCATACAATTCAAGACTCAGATATTGTCCTATTACTCTTCTAAGTATTGTTATAATTTCACGTATTTGTATGATTTACCTACTATAAAAATGATCATTTTCAAATTTCATTTAATCCTAAACTTATTCTCCAGATTTAAAATTTGCATCTTCAGATGTCTGCTGTACAGTTCCAACTGGAAATAAAATTTTAAAAAAAACAAAGCAAAACAAAAATCCTAAACTGAGATGTTAGTTTTTCTTCCAATATCATTTCTTCCTCTATCTTCTCTATCTCGATTATAGCTAAATTGATTTATGTCCTGTGAATTTTTCCTCCCAAATATTCCTGAAATCAGTCCACTCTCTTAGATTCCAGCCTCCACTTGGCAGAAGTGAGTTTTCTGTCTCTATCTCTCACACTTTTGCTTCTGAACTCAAATTCATTTTTCATTCTACTGCCAGAATGATCCATGGAAAATGCAAATTCAATGTGTCATCCCTCAGCTAAAAACCCTCCAATACCTTCTTATTTTCTACAAATAAATGCCCAAGTCCTTAGCCTGTTATGCATATTTTTGAAGGTAGGACCTCTTATTACCTTTCTAATACTAGACCTTATCTTCACTTAATTTGGCTTATGGAGCACTTCGTATGGTATTTAGTGGTGCTCAAAAAGTGTTCCAAAGTGAATGAATGAATGCTAGAGATGTGTTGTAATATATCATTCATGACTAGTCAGATCTATCAACACAAAGGGAGGTTGTGAAGTAAAGTACCCACGTTGTCAATAGTTAAGCAGTAGTGGTGGTGAATAAAAATGGCTGATACAGCAATTGGAACACATGTACTGAACCAGCGAGATAATTATTGTGTACTCCGATTTATGTATGTCCACTCTAGGACAGATATATGGAAAAAAAAGAACCTCAGAAAGAATTAGGCAAAATCCTTTGAAAAGCACGTATACCATAACACTGTACGTATTTTGGTAGTCCTAATCTGATTTGAATTACAGACCACTCTTATGGCAATTAAATGAATGTTACAACCACTTTTAGAAAAATAACGTGTATATAAACTTATATTTATAATTTTTATATAATATTTCAGTATTTTACTGAGTTTAGCTTAAAAATTTCTGCTATAATCAATCTGTAATTTCCTTTGTGCTTGGTTAAGTGGGTTTTAAAGTTACATCAAGAAAAATTTTGACAGTATCATATATTCTATTAGAGTAGATGATATAGCCAAAAAGCAAATTATTGGTTTAAGAATACTAATGGGTCATTTAAAAATTAGTTTTTGATGCAATGTACCAAATATTTCCCTTATTAAATTAAATAAAATATGTGTCTGTATGCTGATAGTTCTGGAGAGGTATGTGCTGAACTAGATGATGTTTGAACATAGGCCTACAGCTGCAGAAACAAATGTAAAAGCCAAAACAGGGGGTATTCACATTTAATCTAAAATAATCCAGATGGTTGAGTGAGCCATTTATGCTTTAATTTTTAAAATACATTTTTCTGGACTTTAAATTTTATTTTTTATGTTTGCATTTTGGAATTTAGAATACTCACAGGCACAAATATAACAATGTTTTTGAATTACTCAAAGTATTTAATTAGTTTAAAGATTAATATTGTCATTCATTTTTTCAGCCCTACAGGCAAAGCTTACATTATTTAAGGAAAAGAGAATGAAGAGCTGAGCAGTAAGTGGGTGATTCAGAGCTGTTATAAATACCTTTCCTGGAGTATTCAAACACTTATCCTTCATCAAGCTCAGGATTTAGAGTCAGAATTACATGGACAATTTCCCCATCTTGCCACTTTGCCATCTGTCCTAAAGTAACCATTATTTTTCTACAACAATTACGTTGTGGAATCTTCATTAAGGAGCAAACTACTACTTGGAACAATTAGGCTGGCATTGAGGCTGTTGGCCCAGCAAAGCACACTATTCACAAATCCCACATGCTCCACATATGTTAGTCCTATTGCAGACAAAACTAGGAGTCTGTAATTTTACCCTGATTTGAGAGCTTAGAATAAAAAACTAGTAAATCAGGTAAACCAAGTCAAATATCAATTTTTAGATAAGGAGCAAAAGTCAAGATCTTTTGAAGCCTTCTTAATTGTAGGCAGTAATGGGACAATTGATACTTTCACTTGACTGATGTGTTCATTGACCACAGTTCTGTTTAAATCTTCCCATTTGATTCTTGTTTTTTTTCCTTCATACCCTGCAGTCAGCAATTACAGATATCTGTTGAAAGGGCTTACAACCACTGAAATGGATGAGAGGTTTTGTGTGCCTGACCGTCTATTAATGTTATGCCCTACTAACCTGCTGTAAGAATTGAAATAATTTGAAATCACATGTGTACTAGGTAAAAGTATCAAGCAGATTAGTGTTCTATGTATTCCTTTGTTCAATGGCATGCATTCAATACCCACAGAAGCGTATATGATCATTATGAAGAGGCCTTGAAAGAAAGAAATGTTTAAGCAATGGAGAGATAGTTATGCTTACATGTTATACAATAATAGATGGAACCAAAATAGATTTCATTAAGCTATTGTTTTAATTTCTGGAGTATTATTTATTTCTCTCGCTTATTTTTTTGCCTCTTTGGCAGTGAGTAAAAAACACAACAAAGTGCATTTTCTATACCTAAAATTTTCTATGAATTCTTTTTCTTAAAAGACTTAAAATATTTAATCACAAAGGTTTGTATTCCTCATGGCTGACAGAAACATCTGGGATATTTTTGGCAGACTGAAAAATAGAGTATACCAGGTCAGTATCAAAGCAATGGCGAGTTGGCAGATGTTACATTTGCACCTCTTTATCATCTATAAGTTCCTTTCTATTTATATAAAAAGGCAAAGTGTTCTACTAAAGCAAATGTAGTATTTTAATAGAGGGTATCAGATATTAGGAAGAAAGCTTTCTACTACATATTAGTGGAAAAAAAATGGAACCGCCTATCTTTCAAAGAAAAGTAGTTGAAATCCTTGTGTACTGCTGGTGAGAATGTAAAATGGTGCAGCTTTTTTTGAAATCAGTATAGTAGTTCCTCAAGAAATTATAAACAGAATTTATTATGTAATGCAACAATTCCACTTCTGGCTGTATCTCCAAAAGTGCTGAAACCAGGGACTACATCCACTTTCACAGCAGCATTATTCAAAATAGTCAAAAGGTGGCAACCCAAGTGTTCATCAATGGATGAATGGATAAAGAAATATGGTATATACATACAATGAAATATTATTCAGACTTTAAAAGGAAGAACATTCTGACACATGCTAACATGGATAAATGTTGAAGACAGGATACAAAATAAATAAACTTTCTTAACAGAGAAAGACATTGCCATTAAAAAGTTTAAATTTAGAGAAACTTTAAAAAATATAAGTGAATTTGTTATATACATAAAGGAAATTGTCTGGAAAATAAAAAGCAAAATGTTGATGGTAGCTATTAATGTTTGTTCTTTTTAATTATATATATTTTCAATTTTGTCCATAGTGAACATTGTGTAATAAACGGTTAAGAAAGGAGGAGGTGGAGGAAGAGAAGGAAAAGACATTGTAGTTTTTTGTTTTTTTCTGTTACAAGATGCTTATACCTTGATAAACATAGATTGTTTTAAAATGACAAAATCTGACTTAGGAATTTTATGATCTCATTTCCCAACTCAAAGAGTCTCTTTTATGAAAATATTGCCCTCTATTGGAGTTAATGATGAGCTTTAGTATCATCTGCTGATTTAATTAATGTATGTTTACCTTCTCTTTTGGGTGATTAATGTGAGAAATGTTAAATATGAGGTCTCACACGGATTTCTTTAGCACCGCACTTGATAGCTCCCCTTCATTCATCCAAAATGATTACACTTTAACTTTTCTTTATCCCTCAGCCAGCTTTTAATCCATAGCTCTGTTTCAAAGGAGTACTGACAGGCCTCCTTTGAAAGATAATGAGACTGTTTAACATCTTTGTATTTACTGTACAATCCCTCTTAAAAATGCATTATGTAGATGTCATACAAATACAAACACCACAGCCCTGTTGAATCTTTTTATGTTGTGTGTCTTATTCAGACATTAGGACAGTCAATAGACCCTTACTGCGAGTATAGTCCTCTCTTGACAGGAAAGTCAGAATTCTAAGGGCGTTCTGAGGAGTGTGATATAGACAAAACCAGAAAGTGGACATTGCTCTGCTGCTTTATCTTCCCTGGGATGCCAGGCCCTGAGCAGAATTACCCATGAGGAGGGCTGATGCTGAACATTACAGAAAATCACAGTATCTACTAAACTGGCTTTGTTGAGCACAGCAATACATTGTAGATTAAAACTTAATTTTAAGAATCTGGACTGAGCAATACGTAGTGGATTTAAACTTAATTTTTAGAATCTGCTTGTAATCACAAGGTTTTTGAGAATAAAGCAATAATAACTTGATTCATGCTTTTAATTCCTTGTATTTCTTAGTTTTTCACTAGGGTAGGCAAGTAGGTTATTTCTAGTGTGAAAATAATCAGTTCTATTAAATTCAGTATTTTTAAACCAAAGAATGATTTTATATTCCAAACACTTCTTTTTTAAACCCCAACATTATACAGTAGTTGTCATTGCCTTTAAAAACAGATACAACTAGAAAGTGTTTACCTTTTAAATTCCCACTGTTTATACTGTACTCACATTTTTCAGGGTTCCTTCTGTGCTGATGTCTAGGATGAAATCCATCTCCAACACCCTTCCCTTTCCTAATACTGCTCCTTGTTCTTTTAAGAGATCCCTTGTACAGATAGGAAGGACATTGTCATTTTGCCACACAGGCCCCACTAACCCTCCACCTAGCCATCTCTGTGTTCTAGATCTTTGCCTCTTTTTTCAGTTTCCAATGGGAACATAACTTTTCTGTATCCCATTCTTTCAATGTCATGCTTCATTAAAAACTAGCTAATCTGATGAACTCCAATGCTAATTGGTTCATGAGATTCCATTGTAAAATGTCATCTAGCTATGCTAAAACCTAATGTTGCCCTCTGAGGAATAATGAATTAACCTAAAGGAATGTCTATTGCATATGAGATTTTAGACACTATTTTCAGGCTTAAGGGAGAATTTTTTTTTTTTTTAAGTCAGTGGGTTAAGTGTCTGTTAAGCCTTTTCCTCTCAGTGTGTGGACCTCAGACCAACATCAGCATCTTTTGGAAGCTTGTTAGAAATACAGACTCTCAGGTCCCTTCCTAGACCCAGCAAACAATAATCTGCACTTTATAGACATTCCCAGGTATTTATGTGTACACTAAAATTTTATAATTGCACTTTTAAAATTTTTACCAATATGACTGCTGAAAAGTTTTATCTGATTGATATTTTAATTTTTATTTATGTAGCTACTAGCAAAATTAAATGTTTTCATATAATTATTAACCATTTATATTTCAATGTCTATAATTAACTATTTTTTCCCTGTTTTCCATTTAAATGTTCATATTATTTGTAGGATTCATTGTGTATTGAGTATTCTTTTCTCTGAAATAAGTTACTTTCTCTTTCCTAGTCATTTGTTAACAGTATATCTCTTATAAAAATACTTTAAATTTCAGAAAACATTAATCTGTAAATATTTTCTGTTATCTAAAAACCCAAGGTACCGGCCGGGCACAGTGGCTCATGCTTGTAATCCCAGTACTTTGGGAGGCCGAGGCAGGCGGATCACGAGGTCAGACGATCGAGACCATCGTAGCTAACACGGTGAAACCCCATCTCTACTAAAAATACAAAAAAATTAGCCAGGCATGGTGGTGGGCACCTATAGTCTCAGCTACTCGGGAGGCTGAGGCAGGAGAATGACGTGAACCCGGGAGGCGAAGCTTGCGGTAAGCCAAGATTGCACCACTGCACTCCAGCCTAGGCGACAGAGCAAGACTCCATCTCAAAAAAACAAAAAACAAAAACCAAACAAACAAAAAACCCAAGGTACCATATGCTGCAATTCATTTCATTTCTGAAAAATATCACATATGTATTTATAAAACAAAACTTACAGCCCAATGGCTTCATGTAATTTCTGATCATTCTGAATGTAGGTGGAAAAGTTTTTATTTATTGAAAGCCTGTCCATTCCTCACTAATTTTTAGGTCATATTAATAATGATAACTTTCTAGTTTTTTTTGTTGGAAGTTATTTTGAAGTGAGTGCCTTCTCATTATAATTTCAGGCCTTAGAAAGTATAAAGTAAAGAAGTAATTGCATTGTGCTCACAGATCTCTAATCTGGAGTACACGCTTTTGTTGTTCTGCTCTTTGAACTCTACAATGTGACAAATCACTACTAAAATATTATTTCAAATAAACTCTCAGATTCAGAAAGATTTCCATGTAGCTCTTGTAAGAGGAAAAGTAAATCTATGTCAGACAAAACAGCTAAATCAACCACGATTATTAGTTGAGTGACAGATATTTTTGTCCAAGTGTCTTGCCTATTCATAAAGAGAACAAATCCAAATACAAGCTCAGAGAATCTTGAAATATTTGCATTCAAAGAAACCTCAGTTGTTATCTATTCCTAAAATCCCTTGCTAGAAATGATTATTTAAATTACCTAAATTTAGACAACTCTATCAGAAATGTAGTTTCTAGAAATAGAAATCAGAAACGGGAAAGTGTTCCAAGAAGTAGAAGTTTCTGTTTATAATTAGGGCAGGTTTGTAAAAACAAAATTGCAATAGCTTTAGAAACAGAATATTTCTCTAGTGTTTTTAGTGCAGAGAAGAGGCCCTAGAGGCCCCTACAGGGCCATCTGTGCTAGAACAAGTCAATTTCAGAAAAAAATAACAGCAGATACAATCCCCATTACAAATGTACTTAAGACTTGTCAGCTACCTTAATGCTCCCCCACTCCCAAACGACCACCAGATTACCCTGTTGATCAAGCAAAGCAAAGTTTATTAAAGTTATTTCAGCAAGGATGAACAACATCTTGACAATCTCAATAGTGTCTCAGAAAGGGAGGGCAAATAAAGATTTTTATAGGGTTTTAGGTTTGGTCACAGTGATTCAAGTTAGGTTTATTAAATTTTGCTGGACAAAATTTTATTAAACCTGTTTACCCAGATGAGGAAATTATTTGTCTGGAAAAACTGATTTTCAGGAATTTCCTAAAGTCGTTTATTATTTTATATCATCATTTTCCTGCATAAAAGAGAAATACTAAAGAATTTTTTCTGCATAAAAAAGAAATCCAACATTTCTTTCTCCTCAAATAAATGCTGGAGTCAAACTGACAGAGGTAGCTTTATTCCACATTAAGCTCTGTGGATGCAGTTGGTCTCAATTCCAAAATTTCTGAGGAGATTATCTGGGAGACAAGTCTTTCTGCCTTCCTACTTCCTTGCCAATCCACACATTGTAGTCATCCTAATCCTCAAGAAGACTCTTTTAAATTTGCTATAGTATAATTT
Organism: Hylobates moloch; assembly: GCF_009828535.3. NCBI lineage: Eukaryota > Metazoa > Chordata > Mammalia > Primates > Hylobatidae > Hylobates > Hylobates moloch. The sequence goes on from NW_026652276.1 coordinate 88,182,674, forward strand.
CAGGGACCTACTGGCTCCTCAAAATACCTTGCCATATGCTTGAAGATATTCACATTTCTGATTAGAAATGAAAGGTTTGAAAGATAAGTGATTGGTTGAGCTACAGCTTTGGCTGAAACTCCTTGAAATGAAAAAAAAAAAAATGACCAGACTATTGATTAACAAGTTTAAAAAGATGAAATAAATGTTTTCCCAGTTTTGAAAGGAGGAGGAGCCACGAGGAGAACAGAAGGACTTTAACATCTAAAATGTGGAGGAGATGAGGAAGTGGACTTCAAAGGAGAAGCAAAAGATGCAGGCAGAACAAACAAAAACCACAGGATGGAGTGTTTTGGTCTAGCTAATGCAGACAATCCCAATTCTGTATAATGGGGAAATGTGAAAGATGAAATTGGTATATGAATAATTTAATCAATTAAAAATAAATCTGCAATTTTTTATTTTTTTAAAGCATTTGAAATTAAGTCTGTTTTTACCTAACTGTTCATGGACCAAGTCAAGCCAAATACTATACAACCCCACATTTGTAGGATGTGGGGACCAAGAGTGCCCCGTATTTGATCCAAGTCTAGATCCAGATACAAAATAATTACCATCATATGTAACATGTTTTATAATTCTTTCCTTGTCTTTGTTTATAGAAGACATTAAAACATTAAGACAAGAAGACATTAAAACACTGCCTGTAGTGAAGTAAGAGCTATTAGATGTTAGTACCACATAATTTAATTTGTGGAAAGTATAACACAAGTATGCTGTTTAGGTGTCATTTTTCCAGCATGTGTTTTATCCTCCTAGCATTAGTTGTCTGACAAGAGGTGGCCTCCTAAGAATACAGAATGACAGTTTCTTAGTAAGTAAACTGTAAACATTTCTTCCTTGACTAGTGATGAAAGTAAACAATTAAGTCACAGTTTTCACATTAGCAGATTTGAAGAACAGCAGTCAAAACTTATGTATTTATTATATATAAAGTGATCTTAAATACTGTTTCTATGCAGGATAACTCATTATGTTTTAAAGTATTTACAAATAATGTTAAACACAACCATTCTCTGCTTTGTTTATTGACTTTATTAAATGTTATGTATATACACCAATGATTTTGAGATATTGGATGTTGTATTAGTCTGTTTTCAGGTTGCTGATAAAGTCATACTCAAGACTGGGAAGAAAAAGTGGTTTACTAGGACTTACAGTTCTGCGTGGCTGGGGAGGCCTCAGAATTATGGTGGGAGGTGAAAGGCACTTCTTACATGGTGGCAGCAAGAGAAGATGAAGAAGAAGCAAAAGTGGAAACCCCTGATAAACCCATCAGATCTCGTGAGACTTATTCACTATCACGAGAATAGCACAGGAAAGACCAGCCCCCATGATTCAATTACCTGCCCCTGGGTCCCTCACACAGCATGTGGGATTTCTGGGAGATATAATTCAAGATGAGACTTGGGTGGGAACACAGCCAAACCATATCATTCCGCCCCTGGCACCCTCCAAATCTCATGTTCTCACATTTCAAAATCAATTATGCCTTCCCAACAGTCCCCTAAAGTCTTAACTCATTTCAGCATTAACCCAAAAGTCTACAGTCCAAAGTCTCATCTGAGACAAGGCAAGTCCCTTCCACCTATGAGCCTGTAAAATCAAAAGCAAGCTAGTTACTTCCTAAATACAATGGGGGTACAGGTATTAGGTAAATACAGCCATTCCAAATGGAAGAAATTTGCCGAAACAAAGGGGTTACAGGCCCCATGCAAGTCTGAAATCCAGCGAGGCAGTCAAATTTTAAAGCTCCAAAATGATCTCCTTTGACTCTATGTCTCACATCCAGGTGATGCTGATGCAAAAGGGGGTTCCCATGGTCTTGGGCAGCTCCACTGGTGTGGCTTTGTAGGGTACAGCCTCTCTCCTGGCTGCTTTCACAGGCTGGCATTGAGTGTCTGTGGCTTTTCCAGGCACACACTGCAAGCTGTCGGTGGTTCTACCACTCTGGGGTCTGGAAGATGGTGGTCTTCCTCTCACAACTCCACTAGGCAGTGCCCTAGTAGGGACTCTGTGTGGGGGCTCCAATCGCACTTTCCCTGCCGCACTGCCCCTAGCAGAGGTTCTCCATGAGGACCCTGCCCCTACAGCAAACTTCCGACTGGGCATCTAGGCGTTTACATACATCTTCTGAAATCTAGGTGGAAGTTCCCAAACCTCAATTCTTGACTTCTATGCACCCACAGGCTCAACACCACATTGAAGCTGCCAAGGTTTGGGGCTTGCACCCTCTGAAACCATGGGCCGAGCTGTACCTTGGCCCCTTTTAGCAACTGCTGGAGTGGGTGGGACTCAGAGCACCAAGTTCCTAGGCCGCATACAGCATAGGAATCCTGGGCCCAGCCCATGAAACCATTTTTCCTCCTAGAATTCTAGGTCTGTGATGGGAGAGGCTGCCATGAAGACATATCACATGCCCTGGAGACATTTTCCTCATTGTCTTGGTGATTAACATTTGTTGCCTTGTTACTTATGCAAATTTCTACAGCCAGCTTGAGTTTCTCCCGAAAAAGTGGGTTTTTCTTTTTACTGCAACATCAGGCTGCAAATTTTCTGAACTTTTATGCTTTTTTTTTTTATTAAAATGGAATGCTTTAAACAGCACCCAAGTCACCTCTTGAATGCTTTGCTGCTTAGAAGTTTCTTCTGCCAGATAATCTAAATCATTTCTCTCAAGGTGAAAGTTCCACAAATGTCTAGGACAGGGGCAAAATGCCGCCAGTCTCTGCTAAAACATAACAAGATCACCTTTGCTCCAGTTCCCAACAAATACCTCATTCCCATCTGAGACCACCTCAGCCTGGACCTTATTGTTCTTATCACTATCAGCATTTTTGTCAAAGCCATTCAACAAATCTCTAGGAGGTACGAAACTTTCCCACATTTTCCTGTCTTCTTCTGAGCGCTCCAAACTGTTCCAACTTCTGCCTGTTATCCAGTTCCAAAGTCACTTCCACATTTTGGGGTATCTTTTCAGCAATGCCCTTCTCTACTGCTACAAATTTACTGTATTGGTCCCTTTTTATTCTGCTGATAAAGACATACCCAAGACTGGGAAGAAAAATAGGTTTAATTGGACTTACAGTTTCACATGGTTGGGGAGGCCTCAGAATCATGGTGGGAGATGAAAGGCACTTCTTACATGGCAGCAGCAAGAGAAGATGAGGAAGAAGCAAAAAAGGAAACCCCTGATAAACCCATCAGATCTTGTGAGACTTATTCTCTATCACGAGAATAGCTCGGGAAAGACCTGCCCCCATGATTCAATTACTTCCCCCTGGGTTCCTCCCACAACACAGGGGAATTCTGGGAGATACAAATCAAGTTGAGATTTGGGTGGGGACACAGCCAAACCATATCAGATGTAAATCATTTCTTTCAGTCATAGGTATATCCCTCTGATGTATTAAATTTATATGGAAACTGTCTGATCATAGCACATAAAAGGGATCAGATTAATATTTTTAAATAATTATTGTTGTTGATGTTGAGATCAATCCCATTAGCTCCTGCTTTTATTTATTGAGTTTTGTTGTTATTTTTGAGACAAATCCCACTGTCACCCAGGGTGCAGTGCAATGGTACAATTGCAGCTCACTACTGCCTCAACCTCCTGGGCTCAAGTGATCCTCCCACCTCAGGCTCCTTAGTAGCTAGGACTACAGGCATGATTGTCTAATTTTTTAAAAAAATGTTTGTAGAGATGGAGTCCCATTGTGTCACCCAGGCTGATCTCTGACTCCTGGGCTCAAGCCCAGGATCCTCCCACGTCGGCCCCCCAAAGTGCTGGGATTACAGGTACCTGGTTAGTTCATGTTTTTGAAATAGTAATGACAAGGGTAGGCAAAACTATCTTTATAATTTTAAATTTTATGAAAAAGGCTCCACTACCCAGAACTAGTCTGAAAACTAAAACAATGGATTAATTCTCCATCTTTTTCCATAATCATTACTTTCCTTTCACTTTATATTTTCAAGTCAAAAAATTGCATACTCAATAATCTTTACATAATACTCTGTCTTACAAATTATTAGAGAATGCAAAGAGATTATTTTTTGGCTTTGCTACCAACACATAAAAACTACATAAATACAAATTTACAACAGATCATTTATTGCATTTTTCTGCTTCATTATTTAATCAAATGTTAGTCTTTTAAAAAGGAGGTACTATTTGTGGTTTCTGGCTAAGGTAAATTTAGAACAGATATGCCAAAAAACCCTTACATTCTTCCTGATTTTTTTTTAAATTTTAGATTCAGGGTACATGTGCAAGTTTGTTACATGAGTATATTGCATAATGGTGAGATTTGGGCTTGTACTGAACCCATCACTCAAATAGTGTGTGTAGTACTCAACCGGTAGTTTTTCAATCCTTGCTTACCTCTCTTTCCCCTTTTAGAGTTCTCTGTGTCTATTGTTCCCAGCTTGATGTCCATGTGTACCCAAGGTTTAGCTCCCACTTATAAGTGAGAATATGCTGTATTTGGTTAGCTGTTTCTGCATTAATTCACTTAGGACAATGACCTCTAGTTGCATTCCTGTTGCTACAAAGGACATGACTTTACTCTTCTTTTTGATTGCATAGTATTCCATGGTGTATATGTATCCCATTTTCTTTATCCATCCCACGATTTGTGGGCACCTAGGTTGATTCCATGTCTTTGCTATTGTGAACAGTGCTGCCATAAACATATGAGTGTAGGTGTCTTTTTGGTAGATATACAGTAATGGGTCAAATGGTAGCTCTACTTTTAGTTCTTCAAATTGCTTTCTACAGAATCTCTAAACTGCTTTCCACAGAAGCTGAATAAATTTGCATCACTACTGACAGTATATAAGTATTCCCTTTTCTCCACAACCTCGCCAACATCTGTTACTTTTTGACTTTTTAATTATAGCTATTATGACTGGTGTGAGTTGGTATCTCATTGTGGTTTTGATTTGCATTTCTCTGGAACCAAAAAAAGAGCCTGAATTGCCAAAGCAACCCCAAGTGAAAAGAACAATGTGGGAGGCATTGCATTACCTGAATTCAAACTATGGTACAAGGCTTCAGTAACCAAAACAGCATGGTTCTGGTACAAAAACAGACACATAGACAAAAGGAACAGAATAGAGAAGCCAAAAATAAAACTGCACACTACAACCAACTGATCTTCAACAAAGTTGACAAAAATGAACTACCTATCTAGAATCGATAAAGAACTTAAAAAAGTCAACAAGAAAAAAACACAAGACCCTATTAAAATGTGGGCAATGGATGTGAACAGGCACTTCTCAAAAGAAGACAACCAAATAGCCAACAAACATATGAACCCTCACTTTCTAAAGCAGTAGTTAAAACTAGCCCTCTTTCCACCCTCTGGCTGCATAAAGGAAGGCTCAGAGTCATCAGGAGTGAAAATGTCTGGGGAAATTGCTTTGTGAAGATTGTCAAAGGGTTATTTTTTTCTTCCTGCCTTTCTGCTCAGAGAAGGCAATTATTATTGTCTTCCTCAATTAAGTTGGGTGGTGTTCAAGAGAGAACCCCTTAAAGAACTTGGTATGTGTTTCTTGAAGTTGGGTGGCCACAACAACTGATACCTGACTCATATGTATACAATTTTTAAAGGTTAAATTCTGATGGGAGTTGCCACTGTAATGAAGAGAAGCAATGTATCTGCAATAGAAACATGTCAGCCTTCTACCTGGGAGGGCAGAGGTGACTGTTTTCCAAAAGCCAGCTGTGCCACCTGAAGAAGGGAGCTAGAACTGAATTACCTAGCTCATGCTAACATGCAAGACCTGACTGCGTGGTTAGGTCAACCTAACAGAAAAAGCCTTCCTGCATGGAAGCCAGGAGCTGAGGAAGAAGTTATGAATAGCCAGTTGGATGAATGTGTCACTGAAGACAGGAAAGGCTGCTATTGGAAGTAAAGGGTAGAAATGGGAGTACATCCTCTAAGAAGCTACAGAATCACCACATGAGAAAGGTAGTATTTGAGCACTCACAAATAGAGAACTCCAAACACAAATTTAAAGAACACCAGTCAAATCAAAACTGGCTAACCTTCCACTTCCAACTGTGATGGTAAGAGACAGAGAACTCCCTAGTAGCAAAGAAGACAGAGAGAAATAGTGAGGCAACCTTTTATGGCCTTTCCCATGCAGGGTTCTGATCTCAACAAGCCTAGGTGTTGGGGGAGGGACTGGAAGAGGACCGAATTTCCAATCAAATGAGAGAGTGGAGTTTTTATACGGATGTGGTTAATGTTTTAATACCTGGAAAAAATGAGATTATTTGTTAATTCCTGAGAAAGTCTAGAAAACCTAAGGCATCTGAGAGATCCAGAAAATAGGAAAAGGATTTGACCAAGTTTTTAAGAAGAGTAATGGGGAAAGAATAACAAATTCATTTTCTGTTGGGTCCAGACTATGTCCTTTTCATTTGGTAAATTAGTTATACATTTTTAACTGCTCATGTTTATATGGCATTTCATAGTTTATGGAATAATTTTCTATAATTATCAAATTTGATCATCACCAAAAACTTGGCTATACCAGAGCAGACATCATGGCTCTCCTCTTTGAGGTGAGGAAACTAAGGCTAAAAAAATGTGAACTTTCTTACCCAGTGCTGGATAACTAGCACCAGCAAGGCAAGACTTCTCGTTAGCATTCTTTCCTCGGCTCTTTGCTCTCAAATGGAACTTGCCAGGGATAAGTAGATTAGAGATTCACCCATTCATTCATTCATAACTACCAACCACCCTGTTTCTCTACCCTTGTTGTGGTGGTGGTCATTTAAGTTTTAGGCTAAATATAACTCTGCTAACTCAACTATTCTAATCCTAAGTAGAAACTTAGGCAGATAATCTTACTGCCCACACACAACCAGTGAAAATCTCCTACTGAATCTTTTTTTTCAAAAAAAAAAAAAATGCTTTACCAATGTCTACTTTACACAGAATAAACCACACAAACTTAAATGTACAATTTGATATGTTTTGAAATATTTATCTAAGAAACTGTCACCACGATAAAGATAATTAATATCCATCAAACCCATTCATTTTCTCCTGACCAATCCCATCCTCCTATACCTTCTGACCTTCTTCCCAGATGAGCACTAATCTACTTTTTGTTACTGTTAATTCACATATTCTAACATTTTGTAAAAATAGAATCATATAGTATATTCTCTTTCTTTTCTTGGCTTCTAACACATGGCATGATTTGGGGCCAATTCATGCACAATGTTGTCTGTATCAATAGTGTGTTTGTTTTTGTGGGTTACTACTATTGTAGCATAGCCACATAAGAAACTATTAGTTCCTTATATGGCTATACTACAATTTGCTTATCTGTTCTTCCATTGAAGGTCATTTGGGTTGTTTGAGGCTATTACAAATAAAGCTTCTATAAATATTTTTGGAAAAGTCTGCGTGTGAATACCCTCTTAGATAAATATCTAGGAGTAGAATGGCTGGATAATATCGTAGTTGTATATTTATTTATTTTTAAGAAACTGCCGACCTGTTTTCCAACGTGGTTGTACCATCTTATATTCCTTTTTTTTTATTATTATACTTTAGGTTTTAGGGTACATGTGCACAATGTGCAGGTTTGTTACATATGTATACATGTGACATGTTGGTTTGCTGCACCCATTAACTTGTCATTTAGCATTAGGTATATCTCCTAATGCTGTCCCTCCCCCCTCCCTCCTCCCCCCACAACAGTCCCCAGTGTGTGATGTTCCCCTTCCTGTGTCCATGTTCTCATTGTTCAATTCCCACCTATGAGTGAGAACATGTGGTGTTTGGTTTTTTGTCCTTGTGATAGTTTACTGAGAATGATGGTTTCCAGTTTCATCCATGTCCCTACAAAGGACATGAACTCATCATTTTTTATGGCTGCATAGTATTCCATGGTGTATATGTGCCACATTTTCTTAATCCAGTCTATCGTTGTTGGACATTTGGGTTGGTTCCAACTCTTTGCTATTGTGAATAGTGCCACAATAAACATACATGTGCATGTGTCTTTATAGCAGCATGATTTCTAGTCCTTTGGGTACATACCCAGTAATGGGATGGCTGGGTCAAATGGTATTTCTAGTTCTAGATCCCTGAGGAATCACCACACTGACTTCCACAATGGTTGAACTAGTTTACAGTCCCACCAACAGTGTAAAAGTGTTCCTATTTCTCCACATCCTCTCCAGCACCTGTTGTTTCCTGACTTTTTAATGATGGCCATTCTAACTGGTGTGAGATGGTATCTCACTGTGGTTTTGATTTGCATTTCTCTGATGGCCAGTGATGATGAGCATTTTTTCATGTGTTTTTTGGCTGCATAAATGTCTTCTTTTGAGAAGTGTCTGTTCATGTCCTTCGCCCACTTTTTGATGGGGTTGTTTGTTTTTTTCTTGTCAATTTGTTTGAGTTCATTGTAGATTCTGGATATTAGCCCTTTGTCAGATGAGTAGGTTGCAAAGTTGGAAGAATCAATATCATGAAAATGGCCATACTGCCCAAGGTAATTTATAGATTCAATGCCATCCCCATCAAGCTACCAATGACTTTCTTCACAGAATTGGAAAAAACTACTTTAAAGTTCATATGGAACCAAAAAAGAGCCCGCATCACCAAGTCAATCCTAAGCCAAGAGAACAAAGCTGGAGACATCACACTACCTGACTTCAAACTATACTACAAGGCTACAGTAACCAAAACAGCATGGTACTGGTACCACAACAGAGACATAGATCAATGGAACAGAACAGAGCCCTCAGAAATAATGCCGCATATCTCCAACTATCAGATCTTTGACAAACCTGACAAAAACAAGAAATGGGGAAAGGATTCCCTATTTAATAAATGGTGCTGGGAAAACTGGCTAGCCATATGTAGAAAGCTGAAACTGGATCCCTTCCTTATACCTTATACAAAAATTAATTCAAGATGGATTAAAGACTTACATGTTAGAACTAAAACCATTAAAATCCTACAAGAAAACCTAGGCAATACCGTTCAGGACATAGGCGTGGGCAAGGACTTCATGTCTAAAACACCAAAAGCAATGGCAACAAAAGCCAAAATTGACAAATGGGATCTCATTAAACTAAAGAGCTTCTGCACAGCAAAAGAAACTACCATCAGAGTGAACAGGCAACCTACAGAATGGGAGAAAATTTTTGCAACCTACTCACCATCTTATACTCCTATCAGCAGCTTATGAGAGTTCCATTTTCTCCATATCCTTGCTAATATTTGATATGGCCAGTCTTTTTTATTTCAATTATCTCAATAAGCTTTTCAGGACAATACAGAGTGACTTTTAACATGTATTTGTCTAAAAACAAATGAAATTGGATTTTCCAATCCAAGTATCTTCTTTAGTTAAAAGTATGTTTAAGTTTTTTGCTTATTTTTATTAGCGCTTTTATTTCTGTATTTGTGAGTTTAAACATTCTTCTTATATTCTGGATGTAATTCATGTTTTATAATTTGCAAATATTTTCTTCTAATCTGTTTCTTGTTTCTTGATTTTCTTAATAGTGTTTTTCTGCGAGCAGAAGATTTTGGTTTGGATGAAGTACAATTCATCATTTTTTTTTCCATAAATTATACTTTCAGTGTCATAGCTAAGAAATCTTTGCCTAGCCCAGATCACAAATCTTTCTCCTTTGCTTATTCCTAGAAATTTAAGTTTTAGACTTCACTTTTTTAATTAGATTTTTGTAAATGATATGAGCTGTGAATCAAGATTCTTTCTTGTTTTTTATCCTCTTTTTGAAAATACAGCTACAATGGTTGCTGCACCACTTGTTAAAAAGAATATACTTTCTCCAAATAACTGCCTTTGAAATGTCAAATATCAATTGTCCAAATACATATGGATTTATTTCTAGATTCTCTATTCTGTTTTATTAATCTACTTGTCAGCCTTGACACCATACTCATGATTTCTGTCATTTTAGAATAAGTCTTGAAATCAGATAGGGTCAATCCTCCAACTTTGTCATTCTTTTTAAAAAATGTTCTAAAATTTATAAAAATTTTAGAATCCACTTGTCAATTTCTACCAAAAAAAAAGTCTGCTTGAATTTTAACTGAGATTGCTTTGAATCTGCAGATCCACTTGAGGAGAACTGATGCCTTAAGAATATTGAGTCATTGCACTCAATGCAAAGACCATTTATTTGGGTCTTACAAAATTTATCCCAGCAAATTTCTGTAGATTTTTGTGTACAGAGCTGGGACATTATTTAGTTAGATTTGTCTGTCTCTGGCTGAGAGACCACATAAACAAATTTTCTGAGACACAAGAACTATACACTTCATTTCATGGAGAGGAAGGAAACACACTTAACCCCTCATACAAACAGTTGTGTATAAAATCAGGCAATGAAATCTCCTATGGTTCATGTTGATATGGTTGCTAAAGGTAGAAATGATGGGTGGTAGTAGTATCGTGGTTGGAGTGACCTGTCTTGAGAAGGACTTAGGGTGAGACTAACATTCTCAGAGAGAATCGGGTCTAAGAATCTAAGTTTTTCGTAACGAAATTGAAAACTTTATTTTTAGACTTACCTAAAATGGCTACTTCTTTGCCCTTAACAGTCATATTGATATATGATTTATTTCAGTATCACAGAGCTCAACTGATTAGATGAAATAACTTCTTTAATGCTAATTAAAATAGAGTCAGGTTCTGTTTAATATTAGCAAAATTCCCTGTCTGGCAACCTTTAAAAACTGAATAGCCAATAATTTGTAGAGGATGGTATAGGCACTGACCTCCCTAGAGTTAAAAGGCTACATGACTGTAGAGCTTCCTAGGATAACTTAGAGCTCTATATGCAATTAGATAATAATGTTAAATAAAAATTCACATGACTTTAACAAAGAAGACCATTTGAGTTCACACCCTTAGTGGATTTCTTTCCCTCACGCATAATCTTGAATCATTTTAGACTGTAAGAAAAATATTGGTATTAAAATGCCTTGCAGCTATGTTAACTCCCTTGAGTGGCAGTTGACAGTTCTGAAAGGCTGTGGCCTTGTAGGCTGATGAGGTTTCTACCCATCCTGAATTCCAAACAGAAAGAGTTATTTTTAACTTCACTATCAGTGCACATGACTGTCCTTGCAGGGAAAATGAGCCAAAATGACATGATGATTCTATTACTGAGGTGAAAGTGATTGAGGTGCAGTCTTAGTTTCACATGTTCCTTAAGGATAGTGGACAGCTTTTCAAAAAGAATGGTAACAACAACAACAACAACAACAAAAAACAGTGATTTTAATGAACTATTCAGGCATACCAGAAGTTTACTACTGAGAAAATGAAAAGTTGAAGGGATTATTTTAGATTAATTCTACCTAATTCTAGATTATTCAGCCCACACCTGATAATTCAAGTGCTGATGTTTAATGGTGATCGTGCAAAGACCAATTTAAGGAGATTCCATGTCACTCATTTCACAGAAGACATGTTCAATCTTACCAACATTTTTATCTCCATGAGAACTTTATTCAACTCACATATCATTCAGCTCCTCATAAATCACTAAGCTGTCAAACTCAAACTTCAATTCACTTGATTCAACACTTACTGGGCAAATAGCATGCGCAAAGCATTAAATTGGAACTGGAAGAGACTCCAAGATAAATAGCACATAGTCTTCATTCTCCAGACAGCAAAAGTCCAGTAGGGAAGAGAAACACACATTAACAATTTTAAAACAAGGGAAACTCTGGTAAGTATTTCTATTATTAAGATGTAGAAGGAGATATGAATTCTGGCTATGTGCAGAAACATAGAACAAGCACTCTCTTTTCCATTGTTGATGACTTCCGCAACCTCTTTATAAATCTCAGCTTTTGCTCATCATGTTATGACACATTATCAAGTAGAATGCTTTCAGTTGCAAGCACAATAATAATTAACTAATACTGGCTTAAATGAGAGAAAGAAACCTCACACACACAAAATATAATCTGGAAGTAAATGGTTGTAATTGTTGTACAGAACATCATGATATCATTAAGAATCCAGGCTCTAACTCTCCACTCTATTGGAGAACTTGACTTTTAATCATTTATTATAGCTTGTTACCTCTCCGTTGCAAGACGCCTGCCTCAAGCATTACGTGCTATACAACCTATCCAAAGTAAGAAGAAAGAGGCAAGATTTCTCACGATTTCTTTATATCCGGGGAAAATATTCTGCCCAGTAGGTCCCCAGAATACTTCTCTTACATCTTACTTGTCAGTACTGGGCCACGTTTACTTATAAATGAGCATTTAGCAAATGGGGAAACATTCACTTTACCTGTCTTTGGCCAATCATTATACCTTATCTGAAGCTGTGGAGATTCATGCTTTCCCTGAGAGTGTTACTGTTCAAACAAAACTGAGAATCTATAAATCAAAGGAGTTTATAAAAGGGAGGCAGCTGACAACCAACAGTGTCTGTGAGAACACATTCACATTCATGTAACTAAGTACTAAGATTATGCAATCACCCAAACTGAAATGACTACACTGTTAAGCTCAGAAACCAATACTCCAAAATATGCTGCTTTGACTCCCTGAACTGAAGAAGACTCAAAGTCTGTCTGATCTTCTCTTCTCCTGTCTCTCATTTATCTCCTAAAGCACAGAATGAAGTTGTTCTCTGAAGTTCCCTTATGTGATTAAAGTCTGGGCCTGCCACAGAAGAAAACAATTAACCCAGGTACCTTCTCTGAGTTTTCATTAACTGAACTCATATCCCTGAAAGAAAGACTGAAGTTATAAACACACAGGCTTGTCACGAACCAGTGCCTGCTCTGTGGGCCCAAGAGACTTTGTCATAAGCCATTGAATGTTCTTCAAGCCCATTGGATTCCCCTAAAAATCACTTACTACCTTCCCTAAAATCATTCATACTTTCCCATCTCCCTTTAGCCTAAGAAGAAGGGTGCATTAATCATCTGTACCCCTTTTTGTGATGGGGCAATTACTCTGGGATTTCTCCCCATGCACATTAACAAATTTGAATGCCATTTCTCCTATTAATCTGCCTTTCGTCAGTGATTTTCAGAGCCTTCAGAGATACAACTTCCCCTTTGCCCCTACAAACCATCACTACATCTAAAAATACATCTAAAATAATCCTAGCCCATAAGCCAATGACGGGGCTAAAGAGCATTATGGCTCAGTTAGGGGACAGGTGTTGGAGTATAATGTTACGGGACAGGCATACAGACATATGATGCTCAGTCCATATTCCAGTTGCCCGAGCAGCTTTTCAAAATATTGATGCCCAGGTCACTAGAGATTCCAATTTTCAGATTTAATCGGTCCATGGTAGGACCTGGAATTTATGTGTTTCTTTGTTTTGTTTTTTGGTAGGTTTGATCATTTTACATTTCCTAGGCAAATTTTGAGTGTAATTGACCCAAAAAGCCTAAGCTTGACTACATTAAACAGGTTTCTTCCTGACAATAGGCTGCCAAACTCTCTTTTCTTAGAGCATTTACTTTAGAATACTTACAAATGTAAATTTTTCTCTGTCCCTTTGAAATGTATGTAAATATTTTGCTAGTTTTATAATTCAGAAAATGTCATCCTCAAGAATCTGGGAACTATCTCTTTGAAATCTGAACATCGGAGGCGATAGCATCCCTATTTCTTAGTCATTTTGGGAGAGTAGCAGCATATCTTCATGGGATAGTCACCAATTAGCAAACACAGAGGGCCTAATCACAGAGAAAACATTTGCAAACTCAGTTATAACTCAATGCATTCAATATATCCCATTGATCAACATCTTCCCTGAGGTCCTCCAGTACTTTTTCCCTAGCTCAGAGTTCAGCACTCAGCACTTAAAAACCCTCCTGCCCTTTGCCTCAGCAGAGTTGGGTATGGAGACTTGATCTATACTCTCTGCCCTATTTCGGGCAATAGTATCGGAATAAAGTCAATGTTTGCTCATCTTGTCTAGTGCAATTTTTTTTAAACATAATCACAATTAAGAATTTCCAAATGTTGGCCGGGTGCTGTGGCTCACACTTGTAATCCCAGCACTTTGGGAGGCCAAGGTGGGCGGATCATGAGGTCAGGAGATCGAGACCATCCTGGCTAACACGGTGAAAACCCATCTCTACTAAAAATACAAAAAAAAAAAATTAGTCGGGCATGGTGGCGGGTGCCTGTAGTCCCAGCTACTCAGGAGGCTAAGGCAGGAGAATGGCATGAACCCAGGAGGCGGAGCTTGCAGTGAGCTGAGATTGTGCCACTGCACTCCAGCCGGGGCAACAGAGCGAGACTCCGTCTCAAAAAAAAAAAAGAATTTCCAAATGTCTCTAGAGGACCTACTGTCCGTCTACTTAACCTCAACAGACCTTCATCTTCCCCTGTGTTAACAGACCTTCCTTATGAATTGGGCATGAGGACTCACTGAGATAGGCACACTTCCTGACCTAAGGTGGGTGAGCACCCAGTAGTTGCTTGTTTCTTTCATCCTCTGAGGGAAAATATGTGCACAGATAAAGATTAAACAACCTGACTTCAAGAAACTTCATTTTATTTATTATAGGTCTACAGTGTTACAGTGGTCTATGTGTTAATACAACCATCCAGAAAATAATTTCACTTCATGTGGACTGCTCTAACTAATCTAGAGTCATTAATTATGTTTTAAGAGTACAGAGTAGATGAAGTAATGAAATCCAGGATTAATTGATTTACATTTTCAGGACAATGAGAAGAGGTGATTATAATCTGGGTTTAATCTCTCAAGGCAACAAAAGAATGTTCCTGTAGGCTTATCATCCTTTTCATCACATCTCTCTAACCCAGCAGTCCCCTACCTTTTTGGCACCAAGGAATGGTTTCATGGAAGACAATTTTTCCACGTTCATGGGTAGGGGGAGATGGTTTCAGGATTAAACTGTTCCACCTCAGAACATTAGACGTTAGTGAGATTCTCATAAGGAGCCACAACCTAGATCCCTCAACATTCGCAGTTCACAATAGGATTCGCACTCCAGTGAGAATCTAATGCCACTGCTGATCTGACAGAAGGTGGAGTTCAGGCAGTATTGCTCGCTCACCTGCTGCTCACCTCCTGCTGTGCGGCCTGGCTCCTAACAGGCCACGGTCCAGACTGGTACCATGAGGGGACGCTTTGCTCTAACTTACCTCTCTCTACATCTGAATATAGAATTGAATTCCTTCTGTGGACTTCTTCCTCTACTCCACTATACCTGCCGCCCACCTTATTACTGGTTCTGGACTTTTTTATTTACTCCTCTTCTTAGTACTTAATTTTAATTGCATGTTTTTTGCGTCCTCTCATTTGAGCTTCATACTAACCCTATGAGGAAGACGGGCCACATAAACCCCTTTCATAGATAAGTACACTGGAAAAAGAAAGGCTTTCCATTATCCAGGTAGATGGTAATTGGAAGAAACATGACAAAATTCCCCTCATTTAAATCTAAGTTCAGTATATTTTCTGTGAGACCATGTGACACATTTTAGGATATGTAGTGTATAATATAAAATATAAAAGTATATATACTTTTATACGTTCAATTTTCATTAAAATATTAAAGTATATCTATCTGAGTTCTTTCATTGAACTCAGTAGTAAGAAAACAAAAAAACTCAATTTACAAATGGGCAAAGAATCTACATAGATGTTACTCAAGAAAAGACACACAAATGGCCAACAGGTAGATGAAATGTTCATCAACTAATCATCAGATAAATGCAAATTAAAGCCACTATGATATGTCACTTCAAACTTCTTAGAATGGCCATCGTCAAAAAGACAAAAAATAACAAGTGTTGGCAAATAGATAGAGAAAAGAAAACCCTTGTGCACTGTTGGTGGGAATGTAAATTAGTACAACCATTATGGATAACAGTATGGAAACACCTCAAAATATTAAAAATAGGACAACCACATGATACAGCAATTCCACTATTGGGTATATACCCCAAAGAAAGAAAGAAAGAAATTATTATGTTAAAGAGATATTTGCACTCCTGTGCTCATTGCTTCATAAGAGCCAAGATATGGAAACAACGTAAATGTCAGTCACTGGATGAGTAGATAAAGAAAATGTGATCTATACATAATGGAATACTATTCAGCCTTTAAAAAGAAGAAAATCCTGTCATTTATGACAACATAGATTAACCTGGAGGACATTATGTTGAGAGAAATAAGATGGGCACAAAAAGACAAATGTTGCATGATCTCACATGAGGAATCTAAAAATGTTGAACTTGAAGTAGAGAGTAGAATAATGGTAAAAGATGCTAGGGGTGGTGAAAGGGAAATGTTGATCAAAGGATCTACAGTTAGATTGAAGAAAAGTTCAAGGAGTCTATCATGCGACACTGTGACTACAGTTAAGAACAATATATTCATGGAAATTGGGGAGAGTAAATTTGAAGTGTTCTCACCACAGAAAATGTTAAGTGTGTGAGATAATGTATATGTAAATAAGCTCTATTTAGCCACGTCAAAATATATACGTTTCAAATAAAAACATGTACATGATAAATATACACAATTTTGTCAATCATGAAATAAAATAATAAATACCTTAGCTCCTATGGCTTATTCACTTCTCTTCTTTAAACTAACTGCCTGACTGAATTCCTGAATGTTCTTATTACTGTTTGTTGCCTATTAACTATTAACTGAATTTACACTTTTTAAATATCACTGAAGAAAACTCCTTTTTTTTTTGAGACGGAGTCTTGTTCTGTTGCCCAGGCTGGAGGGCAGTGGCACAATCTTGGCTCTCTGCAAGCTCTGCCTCCTGGGTTCATGCCATTCTCCTGCCTCAGCCTCCCGAGTAGCTGGGACTACAGGCACCTGCCACCACGCCCTGCTAATTTTATTGTATTTTTAGTAGAGACGGGGTTTCACTGTGTTAGCCAGGATGGTCTCGATCTCCTGACCTCGTGATCTGCCCGCCTCAGCCTCCCAAAGTGCTGGGATCACAGGCGTGAGCCACCGCACCCGGCCAAGAAAACTCTTAATTAGACTAAGAGCTATTGCTGGACTCTGCCAATTCCAGTCCACCTGCTTGGCTGAAAGGTTTCCAATATTCAGCACTGTGGCCGCCTGCCTCCCACAAAACAAAGCCTCCCTGGGGATTTTTTCTTCTTACCTCTTTATTATAATTCTTGACTCCAAATTTGGACATGTTATAACCTGTGATAGATGCATATAAGGACTGGATAAATTCATTTGCCATAGAAAAGCTTTCCTGGCTGACTAAAAAAAAAAAAAAAAAAAAAAAAAAAAAAAAAAAAAACAGGGGGATGAATGTAGTGATGGACTTACCACAGTCCTGTCCAAACCATCTTTTTCATGGCCAAGCCCAAAAATGAGAGAGGAGGTTTGCCATCTGATGGAAATCGAGGTCTCCATCATGGACCTCCGGCAATTAGAGGATACAAATGATGTACTCCTCAGGGGAATCTGAGTAAAAGCAATTCCACTGACAGAAAATCTTAAGAGACGGTGCAAAGGAAATTTAATATTTAACAATATACCTTTTTTACTGTGTATGAAAAACACTAAACCCCTCAAAAAGAAAATTAGGCTTAAAATAAAAAGTTATTAGTAATTAAGAATTGATAAAGATAACCAGATGTTTAAATTTTGCTCAAATTTACTTTCCTTTGCTCACACTGGTGCTTTTATATTAAAAAAAAATATGATGCTAAGTTTGAAAATACAACATTTTACTGGATCCCATCCCTCATAACTAACACCCATCTTATTCCCTTTACTGAATGACCTCAGTGTTGCACAATCAGGTGAAATGACGAGATCCTCATTTGCAAGGAGATTGTATGATTCAAGTTTTGATTCTGTATGTGTCACTTCCTAGAAGAAATGAGCAAATGACTTTTCTCAATAACGCCATTTTCACTTATTCCTCTATCTGAAATACACTTGGGCTAGCAAATGTTTCAAATGGAAATGTCTCCTGATACTATCTACCCTTCTTTATTGCTTACTGTGAATAATTAACATCAGATTCACACCTAGCTTGCTAAGGACTGGAGAAAGAGAATGTTTCACTTCTAAAGGCTAAAAAATAATATGCAGCTACATGGACAGCCAGAAAGATGCAGGGAACAATGTTTAAACACTGAGCACTGAGATAGTCCCAATTTTAACAAGGATGAGAAATAACAGCAGGAGAAAAGAGAGTGACAGGTAAAATTAGTCTATTTTTAGGGTACCCCCAAAAATTCTTACTACAGGCACTGTTGTCTAAGGTAAGACAGTAAAATTAGTTTTAAAGAAGTTAATTGTTTAAGTGCCAGTTTTCTGTATTTATATTCCATTCACTCTTTCTTTGTAGCAGAAAGGAGGAGGGGTAAAAGGAAAACAACTGACAAGATACTAGCATGCATAAGCCTCCCTTTTTAAGTCAGTGTAGGACAGTATGTCTGGCTTATGTGTTCAATAGAATTGGGTGCCCTATAGGTAGGAATATGGGCCAAATCTGCAGGAATGATTCCCTAGAGACTGTGGAAGTTCATGTCCCAGATAGAAAGGTATGTCAAGAAGTTGGAGCAAACATCTACCTAGTCCTGCACGGAAATCAACACTGTTCCAGCGTTTTGACTAATGGTGCAGAGAGAGTGGGGGAAGGTGGGGGGGAGGGCAGCCCTTGGCATGGTAGTGCCATTCTCATTTAGGTCACCACAATAGTGAAATTTCTCCAACAGGAAAAATAATCCAAGAGGGAGTCAGAGCAGAATGGGAAGAAGCTACATTGGTACAGAAGCCAACAGAAATAGTTGAAGGTACACAAGAGGCATCACTTTGGTAATGGCCTAGAAACAACTGGGGAGTTCCTAGTTGTGCCCTGGAACTTCTGAGGGACTGTCAAGTCGGCAGATTTCCGAGATAAAACAGTAATTAAATTACCAAAATAAACCAGCAAAAACAAAGATATTTAAGAGCTCACATTTCATAGGCAGTGCATAGATCATTGATTTTCTGCTAGCACTACTATTTCTCAGATATCTATGTCTGGTTGAGTCATCAACATGTTCTCCATGGAACTGTGGGCAGAGTACATTAGGCTGTAATAGGACTGCACTTGCACACAAAACTCCTGAGGCAACTTCCAGTATTGCATATGTTTTTAACCATGACCAAATGACTGGTGGCTAATCACCAGTCTGTCACTTCAATTTATTGGTTTAATCCATTTGTTGAGTACCACTATAAACACAAACTCAATGACATCCTGTACCCAAAATAAAAGATCTATTTTTAGATGAAAGGGCTGAGAAATTTCATTGCTGAGAAGTTTCCTGAAGACTAAAACATAGAACCAATAATATTTCCATATAAACTTTTATCTCAAAATGAACATGGGTAAATTATTTATGATGAATCCAGGAGTTATGTCTCCATCAAATCCAAAGCAAGTGTCCATTCATCAAATATTTGCTGGGTGTCTACTTGGTGCCCAGCACTATAACGCACTGGGGAAATATTCGTGAGCCAAGGAACACAGTTAATGCTCTGACAGAAATTATAGTTTAACAGGTAGTTGAACATTAATGAAATAACCACAGTAACAAATGTGAATTACTAGTGAAGAAAAGTGCCCTGAAAGAAAAGGATCCGAGTTTGTTCATTGATGGAGAGGGGCACTTAGAGCAAGATACCTGACCTTGACTGGGGACCAAGCACAAAATCCCTAAGAGGTGACAGGAAGAGAGAGAAGTCTGAAAGGTTAAGTGAGTTAACCAGGTAAGATTAACTCAACATTAACCCAAGCCGAGATGACTAAATAACACATTAGAACCTCTGTAATTTGAAAATAAAAATCCACGGCAAGAGAGGCAGCTCAGCTTTCAGCCAGTTTGATCTTTACAATCACATAAAATGTGCAAGACCATAGTCACAAGGATAGGGAGAAGTAAAACGTTTTTAAAGTGGCAGACACAATCTTACAAATTTTGCTTACAGTCCAATCTTTTATATTAAATGCACGTTTTCCCCCTGTTGTTAAGTCTGTTGGGTTTAGAGTCTCAGCCTGATACTCAATGCATACAGCACTAGTCTGGCTCATACACCTGCAGTGCCCCAAAGATTGCGAGCCCCATTATTGATCATCTGTGTTGCCATTATGTGTAGTGACAGATAATTCCCAATAAGTATATAGTACAATTTGAAGTATTCTTAGCCTCAAAATTTCATTAGTGTATTTAAAAAGCCAACCGTCAAGAAGTAGAAAGAGCAAGGTAAAAATAAAGATAGACTTGACCTTGGGGATTTAACATACATGAGGCTTTTGTCTTCGCCTGTTATTAAGTTTCTGTGACCCTGAGAAGTCACTTATTTACAGTTTACTAAACATTACTATCAAATATAACAAGAGGGGGTTGTTATTTAGCCCTTCTTCCATTTTTTTTTTTTTTTTTTTGACAAGGTTTCACTACCCGTCCAGGTGATAGTGATATAAATAAAAATCAGGGCCAAGTTCCCTGCTGTTTCCTATTTTAGGGTTAATAGGAAGTTTTATTTTCCCCTCCAGTATTGTGATTTATCTTGAAAAAAAGTTTTCAGCTCACTGTAGCATCTATTTCCTGGGCTCAAGCGATCCTCCCACCTCAGCCTCCTGAGTAGCTGGGACTACAGGCACACACCACCACCCCTGGCTAATTTTTGTATTTTTTGTAGAGACTGAGTTTCGCAGTGTTGCCCAGGCGGGTCTCAATATCCTGGGCTCAAGTAATCCGTCATCCTCAGCCTCCCAAAGTGTTGAGATTACAGGTGTGAGCCACTGCACATGGCCTTCCTCTAGCTTTTAAGGGTAGAACAATACAACCTTAAATGCACCAATGCAAGAAAATCTTATTTGCTCTGTTCTAATTTTACAGTTTTTGAAAAAATAATATAGTACTTCCTTCTTGGTTTCATGAAATCTTACTCCGCAACCATATCAGAACGTGAAGTTACTATTTATTTTGTACCAATTTGAGGAAAAATAAGATCATAGGTATAATTATAAACAATTTGAGTTCTACAAGAACGTAATACTCGTCATCATTTTTTGGGCACTCGTATTCCAGACTTTGTTATTAGTAAACACGAATTATCTAATTTAACCTTCAAAACAATTACATGAAGTAGGTATTATTACGATCTCCATTTTACAGAGGAAAACACTGAGTCCTGAAGAAACTAAGTAACTTCTCAAGGTGGTACAGTTAGTAAGAGTTAGAATGGGATTTTTATCTTCAGTGTGTGCTCTGAATTTCCTCCTACCTATGCACAAAGCATGTAACTCTTTATGAATAGCTGCCTTTTTAAAAAGGTGATTAAGCATGCTGAGTTGGAAGGTAAATTCTTAGTGTACTCTTTTTCTCTATTTATAAACTCAAATATTTGCAGCAGCAAACTTCCCAGGTGTCATTCTTTAATGCCCTCCCCTCGCTAGGAATCATGAAGTACTTCAGGTAACAAGTCAACCCACCTGCTTTCTAGGTTGTTCCTCCAGCCCCACCATCTTGTACAGAATCTCCAAGCAGATATTCACTTCTTGCTTAGACCCAGACATGTTTCACTTTCTCTCCAAAAATTCAGTATAGCATCCTGCAGGGACGAACGACGAACAAATTCATAAACTAGAAAGAAATTAGTAGTGCCATCGTTATCAGCACTTTGTGAAAAAACCATAGAGAATTTCTAGGGAAGCATAAAAATAGCCCAAAGTCCACACCCCCTTTCCTGCTTTTTAAACAAACCTCCTCAAGGGCATTTGAAATCATAGTTTCAGCTTGCTATGGGAAGTATTAATAAACTCGAGAATGTTCTGAGAGTGAGAATGCATTTTCTTTTCAGTTTTGTCTTTCAAAGACTGCATTTCATGCTCTTGTGTAACTTTGGAAATAACAAAACTTGGTTTCTGTGTCTGAAAATTCAAACCCAAAATTGTTTAAAGGATAGAGCATGTGTTAGTCTGTTATCGGGCTGCTAGGAAAAACATACTCGAGACTGGGTAATTTACAAAGGAAAGGAGGTTTGGCCGGGCGCGGTGGCTCACGCTTGTAATCCCAGCACTTTGGGAGGCCGAGGCGGGCGGATCACGATGTCAGGAGATCGAGACCACGGTGAAACCCCGTCTGTACTAAAAATACAAAAAAGTTAGCCGGGCGTGGTGGCGGGCGCCTGTAGTCCCAGCTACTCGGCGAGGCTGAGGCAGGAGAATGGCGTGAACCCGGGAGGCGGAGCTCGCAGTGAGCCGAGATTGCGCCACTGCACTACAGCCTGGGCGTCAGAGCGAGACTCCGTCTCAAACAAAACAAAAAAAAAAAAAGGAAAGGAGGTTTAATTGACTCACAGTTCCACATGTCTGGGGAGGCCTCACAATCATGGCAGAAGGCGAATGAGGAGCAAAGTCCTATCTTACATGGCAGCAGGCAAGAGAACTTATGCAGGGGAACTCTCTTTTATAAAACCATCAGATCTTGTGAGACTTACTCGCTATCACGAGAACAGTATGGGAAAGACCCGCCCCCATGATTTCAATTACCTCCCGCTGGGTCTCTCCCACAACACGTGGGAATTATGGAAATTACAATTCAAGATGAGATTTGGGTGGGAACATAGTAAACCATATCAGAGCATAAGAAGATAATTTTTTAATTTGACCTTAAACAGTTCATTCCTTTGTAGCTAAAGTATGCAGATTCCATAATGACAAAATAAGACTGAACACCAAATCGTTTCAGGTGGTATGAAACTAGAGATGGAAGTAACCATTCAGCTAATTTAGGCAAAACTGGAGGAGGAGTATTCCGATAGTACTTAGTAACACAAACCAGTGAAAAGTGTTTCAAAAACCAATTTGTAAAATATGCTTCTCATCCTCATTCACTAACTTCTTAGGTAAGCCTATTATGTGCCTAGATGCTGCTAATACATGGCACAGTCCTTGGATTTTCTCTGTACTCAGGTATCTACAAGCATATTTGTGCTTAGTATGGGTTTTCAGAGTAGAATAATAAAGAATGTGCATGTGGCTTGTCAGTTCATTTTCTTGCTATTTATGTTACTTCAAACAAGGTAATTAACCTGTCTGAGCCTCATCTGCCCATCTGTAATATAAGGGCAAATAGCACCCACTTTGAGTGTTGTTATCAAGCATTAAATAAGGTAATGTACATTACACAGGGGAGAAGCCCTCTTGCCTCCTTGTATTTCTTTGTATTCTCTGCGGTGCCTTAAACACAATGACTTTCTATTTTGTCCCTGAGATAATCAGATCATCTTTTTCTTTCTTTCTTTCTTTCTTCTTTCTTTCTTTCTTTCTTTCTTTCTTTCTTTCTTTCTTTCTTTCTTTCTTTCTTTCTTTCTTTCTTTCTTCTTTCTTTCTTCTTTTTTTTTTGAGACAGAATCTCGTTTTGTTGCCCAGGCTGGAGTGCAGTGGCACGATCCCGGCTCACTGCAACTTCCACCTCCCAAGCTACTGGGACTATAGGAGTGGCCCACCATGCCCAGCTAATTTTTGTATTTTTAGTAGAGATGGGGTTTCACCATATTGGCCAGGCTGGTCTCGAACTCCTGACCTCATGATCCACCTGCCTCAGCCTCCCAAAGCAATGGGATTACAGGTGAGAGCCACTGCGTCCAGCCCTCAACTGTCATTTCTAATAACTCACTGCCAGTGTTGTTCTCAGAGTAATAATTTCATCATTGGCACAGTTCCTGTTTATATAATATTAAAACCAGCATCATCAACCAATAATTATAATTTATAAGGTTCACAGACATAATTTTATGATTTTATGGCCTTCTATCCAAGGTGCTGTGCAAAGCAGTTAATTTGAGGTGTTTCATCGTTGACCTCTTCTGAATTCACTGGCCTGTGGATAACCTTGAAGGGCTCAGCTCACCTTCCGTTGCCCCTATAGAGGCCTAACCTGATCACTTCACTAAGGGCGTTGATTTTAACTTGCTCTAGTTGCACTTTGATAGGATACTTCTGAACTATTGGACCGAAAGGGATTCATCCATTCATTAAACAAATATTTGTGAAGCGCCTGCCATGTACAGGAGCTGTGTTAAATGTGAAAACCTTGTGCATGACACAGACTGTTAGAATTTCTTTCTTCTGGCCGGGCGCGGTGGCTCACGCTTGTAATCCCAGCACTTTGGGAGGCCGAGGCGGGCGGATCACAAGGTCAGGAGATCGAGACCACGGTGAAACCCCGTCTCTACTAAAAATACAAAAAAATTAGCCAGGCGTGGTGGCGGGCGCCTGTAGTCCCAGCTACTCGGAGAGGCTGAGGCAGGAGAATGGCGTGAACCCGGGAGGCGGAGCTTGCAGTGAGCCGAGATTGCGCCACTGCACTCCAGCCTGGGCGACAGAGCGAGACTCCATCTCAAAAAAAAAAAAAAAAAAAAAAAAAAAATTTCTTTCTTTTTTTTTTTTTTTTTTGTATTAAAGCCCAATTGCCATTCAGTACCAATCAAATCACAGCAAATGAATCCAATTCTATATCCTTAAGGGTGGTTTCTTTTATAAAGATTAAATTAATAATGGATCAATCCCAAAGGACCAAAAGAAAGAGAAAATTTTAAGTTCCTCCACTTTTTGGGAGCTGAGATTTAAAGCAGTAGGCAGAGACTGGAGGTGATAATCACTCTTTTCACTGCTGCACTCTGGAAACAGAGACATATTTGAATATGAGTCACCCTCCTCAGCAAGCTTTAGTTAAAGGATAATTACATGTGTTGTCCTAGAATAGAACAAAGAGAATTAATGTAGCAGTTTTTTTCTATCTAAGTCTAATGTGCTAGTATGGACATGTACACATATCTTTTTAGAAAACAGCCCAGAAGTTCTTAATCAACTTTATATGGAGATTACATGAACATGAACATGTTTACTTCCAATTTGATGAAGGAAAAGTACACTGGGTTAGAGGAATAAGATAAATGAAAATCAGTGCCAAGTTCCCTGCTGTTGCCCATTTTAGGGTAAATAGGAAGTTTCATTAACCCGTCTAGTATTGTGATTCATCTTGGGAGAAAAAAAGTTTTAAAATCACATTTCATGCTGTATGTTGTAGAAGGTCATACTGTCTGTTAATCATGTTGTCATTCCTTAATAAATGCTGTAGAAACTTCTTATAGGTGTATAGTGGAGGTTTAAAAAAATTTTCTTGACCTTTTCATTGTTAGTTCAGGGAAGAGTAAGAAATAAAAATGGGTAAAATGTCCTTTTGAGAGCTAAAGAAAGAGGCATTCTTTTTCCATTTACTAACTGTCCCAATGAAATCTCTCTAAAGATTATACCTTCAAAAAGAGTTTTTGTCTTCCTTCTAATGGAAGATTCTAATGGAGATTTCAACATTCACTGTTTGCAGCACTCAGTATTACTTGGAAATTATTCTTCATAATTCAGCTTCTAGAGATTACCTTGTTTTCTTTTTTAATTCACATTACCATCTCTTCTACTTCTACTTTATGAAAATTATCTCAATATAACATAAATCGGTAAAATTATCTTGGATTTTTAATTGTCACTGATTCTTCATTATACCCTCTGTCTTCCGTCTCTCTTCCTTCCCGTCGTATCTCCATGCCTGATGTGTCATAGGTAAAACAGGCACCACTTGTTGAATAGACTGATGAATTTCATTTCCACAGGAATGGTGATTCCTCCCACCTCCCACCTCCAAGACAAAGGAACTAAAAATCCTATCAGTGACATTTACTTCTTATGAATTATGTTAAAATACATGCTGCGTGTGGTTGAAATTATTAACCCAAATAAAACAATAGAAAATGTACTATGAGTACAATATTTAATCATAGAATTGGCATAATTTTTAGATCTGGCATGGAATAATTGCCAAGAGTACTGTCTTTAAAATCACCTGGTTTGGGTTGAAGTTCTGACTCACTCATTAATTACGTAGGTGATTTGTGTAATTCAATTAAAATTTTATGTGCTTTTCTTTTATCATGTATGCTAAGTGCTTCATAGAGTTTAGCAGTTTAAATGAGATTATCCATGTAAAGGGCTTTGGAACAGCATCTGATCCATAGGAAGCTGTTATCTACATTATGTCTTGCCCATCTTATATTCTTATTTGCACAGAGGAATTAGTGTTTACTGTGAATACTGACAGAGCAGGCCCAACCTAAATTAATCGGCTCAAATAGCCCCGTATCACCTTGGATCTAAGTGCCCCTGCCTCTATCCTTTTTCACCTCTTGCATTTCCCATGCATTTAGAAACAGCATAAAGAGTAAATATATAGAGAAGGAAGAAATGCAAATTGAAGAGGAGAGGAATGGCTACTGCTCTACCCAAGTTGGAAAGCCAGATTTATATGCCCTAAGAGATGTTAATACACCCACCTTCTCTCAACCTTACTGTTTTTCTGTTTTCCTTATTTAAGGGGTTCCAGTCCCTATATTGAAACTAATTGCTTTGAACAAATAAATTCCCCTCTCTGGACCTCCTGTTTCCTCTTGTAGAAAAGGAAGAGGGTAGATGAAATTAGCTCAGTGGTTCATCTCAGCTCTAAAGTTGCTTTTATGTCTTCCCTCTCACACTTTCCTCAGAATAGAATACTTTGACATAATTTTTAACAGGGTCAAATTTACTAAGTCAAACTTTTGGGGTTTTTTTGAATAATTGCAAGCTAGCACAGTAAATATTTTGTGTTAATTTATAAGCAGTAAATAGCACATACTTAATTGCTCATAAGTAAATATACTTCACAAATGGAAGCAAAATCATTCTTTTAATCATCTGCATCATCTTTACTGATTTTATTAGAATTGAAAAGCATTGCTTGCAGGGAATTTTACATTAAACGATATTGCTGTTTACTGGCGGGGGGTGGGGGGAATGAGATGTTTAAAGTCAACGTAGGGTGAATCGTTAGCTGCACCTTTGTGAGGACTTTGTGACCTCAAGCGGTCTTCCCACCTCAGCCTTCCAAAATGTTGGGAGTACAGGCAGAAGCCACCATGCCCAGCCATCTTCTGCATTTTAGTAACTGTTTTCTAATTATTAGAAATCTCCTGTGGCAGGAATGAAGTTATATTATTGGAAATATGCAAAATGCTTTAGGATAGGAGTTTAGAACCATATATTCTAAAAATTTCAGTCCTGATTATACTGAAATCTTAGTTTCAGGTATGTGAGCATCTGTGCAGAAAATGAAGGCTGTCTTGAAAATGACATATACATAAAGGCTTATTGTGTTTTCAGTTACGAATTAGAAAGGAAATGTCTCAGCATTTCCAGGCATATCATTATTTTCTTAGTTTCAAGAAGATTCCAAATGACCTTTAGAAACATTTTGAAAAATATTCCTTGATGCAACTTTAGAGAAAAAAAATAATGCCTTGAGCAATCAGACACAGCATGCTACTGTTTGCCAGCCATTAATATACCCTATGGATCTGCTGCAGGAAGCAGAAGCCTACAGGATGTATTTTCCAAACATTTGCAGGGTGAAAACTGCCCCATCCCTATGGGTATACTGTATTTGTGCAACTGCCTTGGAAAACATTCGCTGATGTGGCTCTAGTGATTAGTGCTTCACTTTTTCAGCATTTCTTTCTTTTAACTGTTAGTTGCTTAACCTTTTAGAACTGCACTACGCATTCTGATTGCTAATTTTTCACATACTAGTTTATTCATTCCTTAATTGCCCACCCATTATGTACAAAGTTTTCAGGTTGGTTGGAGAACAAAAAGAGCAATTAGCAAGGCACGATCCTGTACTTAAAAATAAATCATTAGGATACAGTCTTTTTTTTAGAAAAATGAGTTTGCAGTTGGCTCTGTTAGGAAGTTTGATCTGGTCTCCCATTACCTGTCACATATAAAGTGGAAACTTGGAATTTTAGAAAGAGTTTCCCAAATTCAATCAATCTTGAAATCGTTATAGAATATTCCTAGTATTCTAAGCTTGTAACCACCTGAGAGGTTATTCCTGCTTCTGCATAAAGAAAGACCATGGCACTGTAGTAGAGAAAGAGTTTAATAGACGAGGATGGCCATGCCACAAGTAAGAGAAGGAGTTTGTACTCAAATCATCACCTTCAAAGCTCCTGGGTTAGAGGTTTTTCAAGGGCAGTTTCTGGGGAAGGGTGCGAGTGGCCAGGTAACAGGTGCTTGCTGCTGATATGTTGGGGCAGAGATGAAATCACAGGGGGTTGAAGCTGTTCTCCTGCAGGTGGAATTGCTTCTGGGTGGGGCCGTAGGCGTGGGGGTTTGCGGGGGGTGTTGTGGGTCCAGGTGGAGCCCTGGGAGTCAGACATATAAAAAACCTGAAAAGATATCTCAAAAGGCCAATCTACAATAGTGGTGCTATTTGCAGGAGTAATTGAGGAAGTTGCATATTTTATAACCTGTGAAATTAATAGCTGACCTTATCAGGACTAAGGCTCCTCTCCTGCCTTCAGCCGGATGGCCTCCCATTGGTTTTACAAAAGTGGCTGAGTTGTGGGCAAAGCCTATCATCATTTAAATTGTAGCCTAAATGTCTGCCAAAGTTGGCTTGGCCCAATAGCCCAGGAATAATTAAGGAAAAGGCAAGATTGGGGTTGGGTTAGCTTAGTTTACTGTTACAATTTTCTCACTGATACAGCTTTTGCAAAGGCAGTTTCAAGCTCATGAGATAAAATGTACTCATTAAGAGGACACAGATCCTCAGAAATTAATTGCTGAAAGAAATTACCAAAAAAGGGGAAATAGTCAAAATCTGAATTTTTTGCTAAAACAAAAAACAAAATTAACTGCAGTGTTATACCTGAAAAATAAGGAGTGTTTACGAGTAAGTTTTTAAAAGATTTTTGAAAAGTAAGATAAAGCAAAAGTCTTTCATTTTATAGTTTGTTATACAACATGAATTTTAGAAACAATATCTTGAACTAGAAGAATGTTTTGCCCTCCCTTAAAGTAACTGTACATTGGACACATATTAGAAATATTATTGCTGAGTTCTATTCTCATTTCAAGCGCAACATCCTCCTTATTCCAAACTTTCACTATAGAGTCGCATACGTACCATTTTTATGATATGATAATAAAGAAAGAGAAATAAGGAACCATGCAGTTTTCAGGTTTTCCAAAAGCCTTTAATTAGACAGCTCCTCAAAGAATTATTTCTTCAGCAATAATTTTGTTTTGATTTTTTTAGAAACTGAAATATATACCACTGTGTGTGTGTGTGTGTGTGTGTGTGTTTCTTTTTTTTTTTTTTTTAACAAATGTACAGCTTTTTATTATGGAAATTTGCAAATATATGTAGAAGTAGAGAGACTAATCAAATAAACTCCCATGTGCTCTTAACCAAGTTTCAATAATGATCAACTTTCTGTCCTAAATGTTTTATCAATCCTCATAATACGTTATGTTTTTCTGGAGTATTTTAAAGCAAATTCTAGATATCACACAGCTTTCCCTATAAATACTTCAAGTAATATATATAACAGATAAGGAAATTTTATATATATTATGACAATATAATTAAGAAAAATTTTATAGCAATATCTGATACATCTTTTTACAGTTGGTTTTTCAAGACTGTGGTCCAAACAAGGTCTACCCCCATATTGCATTTGGCTGATATGTCTCTTACATCACTTTTAATGGTATAATTGTTCATTCTCATTCTCTCTCACTCATACACTCTCTCCCATTTATATGTTTACAAAAGTGGGCCATTTGTCCTGTAAAAATTTCAACACATTCTGGATTGGATAGGTTATGTTCCTTTGGTATTGTTTAACATGTTTCTCTCTCTTATTGTATTTCTGAATTTTCTCTAAATAAGTAGCTAATGAACATTCAATTAAGCATCTCGCTGCATTCTACAAAGAGCTACATTGTATCTGATGATTTGACTTTAGAATTGTAAAGATTCATCAATAGTAACAGTAATAGAAAACTTTAATGTCATTCGACTCTTACAGAGTTTCAAATATTCACCTAAGGGTTTAGCATTTCAAATATTCACCTAAAGGATTTAGCATTTGTTGACGTAATTGTCTAGAGACATTATTTGATTCGTGTATTAGTCCATTCTAACACTGTTATAAAGAACTACTGTAGACTGAGTGATTTACTTAAAAAAAAATAAAGAGAATTAATTGACTTACAGTTCCACAGGCTTAATAGGAAGCATGACTGGAGGCCTCAGGAAACTTACAATCACAGCGGATGGTGAAATGGGAGCATGCACATCTTCACAATGGCAAAGCAGGAGAGAGAGAGAGAGAGAGAGAGAAGGAGGAAGTGCCAAACTATTAAATGATCAGATCTCGTGAGAACTAATTCACTGTCGTGAGAACAACAAGGGAGAAATCTGCCCCCATGGTTCAATCACTTCCTACCAGTCCCCTCCCCTGACATGTGGGGATCACAATTTGACATGAGATTTGGGTGGGGATTCAAATCCAAACCATATCATTCTAGCCCTGGCCCCTTGAAAATCTCATGTCCTCCTCACATTTCAAAACCAATCATGCCTTCCCAACAGTCCCCCAAAGTCTTTCTAGCATTAACTCAAAAGTCCAAGTCCAAAGGCTCATCTGAGACAAGGCAAGTCCCTCTACCTATGAGGCTGTAAAATCAGGGGGAACAGGCATTAAATAAATGCTCCCATTCCAAAAGGGAGAAATTGGCCAAAACAAAGGGGCTACAGGCTCCATGGAAGTACAAAACCAGGCAGGGCAGCCATTAAATCTTAAAGCTGCACAATCTCCTTTGACTCCACATCTCACATCCAGGCCATGCTGATATAAGGGGTAGACTCTCAAGTTCTTAGGCAGATGCAAGCTGTCAGTAGATCTACCCTTCTGGGGTTTGGAGGACGGTGGCCCTCTTCTCGCAGCTCCACCAGGCAGTGTCCCAGTGAGGACTCTGTGGACTCCGTGTGTGGGCTCCAATCCCACATTTCCCTTCTGCATTTTCCTATTAGACGTTCTCCATGAGGGCTCCGCCCATGCAGCAGAGGAAATGCCTGGACATACAGGCATTTCCATACATCCTGAAATCTAGCCAGAGGTTCCCAAAACTCAATTCTTGCTTTCTGCAAACCTGAAGCCCCAACACCACATGGAAGCTGCCAAGGCTTGGGGCTTGCACCCTCTAAAGCCATGGTCTGAGCTGTATCTTCGCCCCTTTTAGCCATGGCTAGAGCTGAAGTGGCTGGGATGCAGGTGCCATGTCCTGAGGCTGCACAGAGCAGAGGGCCCTGAGAGCCAGTACACAAAACCACTTTTATTCTCCTAGGCCTCTAGGCCTGTAATGGGTGAAAAAAATCTCTGAAATACCCTGGAGATATCTTCCCCATTGTTTTGGCTATTGACATTCAGCTGCTCATTACTTAGGCAGGTTTCTGCAGCTGGATTGAATTTCTACCTAGAAAATTGGTTTTTCTTTTCTACCACATAGCTGGGCTGCAAATTTTCGAAAGTTTTATGCTCTGCTTCCCTTTTAAATATAAGTTCCAGTTTCACATAATCTCTTTATTCATACATGTAAGCATACAATTTTAGAAACCGCCAGGTCACTTCTTGAGTGCTTTGCTGTTTAGAAATGTCTTTCACCAGATACTCTAAATAATTTATCTCAAGTACAAAGTTCCACTGATCTCTAGGGCAGGGGAAAAATGCTGCCAGTCTCTTTGCTAAAGCATAGAGGGAGTGACCTTTACTCTAGTTCCCAGTAAGTTCCTCATCTCCATCTGAGACCACCTCAGCCTGGACTTCACTATCCATATCACTATCAGCAATTTGGTCATTCAACAAGTCTCTAGGAAGTTCCAAACTTTCACTCATCTTTCTGTCTTCTTCTAAGCCCTCCAAACTCTTCCAATCACTGCCCGTTACCCAGTTGCAAAGTTGCTTTCACATTTTCAGGTATCTTTATAGCAGTGCCCCACTCCCAGTACCAATTTTCTGTATTAGTTTGTTCTCACACTGCTATTAAGAACTATCTGAGACTGGATAACTTATAAAGAACAGAAGTTTAATTGACTCACAGTTCCACATGACTGGGGAGGCCTCAGGAAACTTATATAATCATGGCAGAAGATGAAGGTGAAGCAAGGCACATTTCACCATGGTAGAGCAGGTGTGAGAGAGAAACAGCAAAGGGGAAAGTGCCACAGTTTTAAACCATTAGATCTCATTAGAACTCACTATCACTAAAACAGCAAGGGGAAATCCGCCCCCATGATCCAGTCATCTCCCGCTAGTCCCCTCCCCAGACATATGGGGGTTACAATTAAACATGAAATTTGGGTTTGGACACAAATCCAAACTATATCAATTAGATATTGCAAAAAAGTGGCCTTCTAGTTTTATCATTCTCCTGCATTTACTTGCTTTGATTTGATTCTTACATGAAGATCTTTCTTCATCAACAGTTTTGTGACTCTGAAAGTTGATTGAAGAAAGGCTAAATAAATGCTTGGTTCTTTCTCATTTTTTTTTTTATTTTTAAAATAATTAGTTTGTCCCTTAGTAAACCCCTAAGGAGACCCATAGTTTGTGCTCTGTTTTGTTTGTCTGTTTTATTTTCCTTGTGTTTTAGGCACCCATAGATGTTAACATAGTTTATGGTTTCAGTCCATGGCAGTCATTATTACCGGTGATTCTCAAGCTCTCCGGTATTTGAACAGTGGCTTCTAGTGCCCCCTTTTTTTAGACGGATTTCTTGCTTTCAAATACAACAGGATATTTCATCTTGTACATTTTCTACTCCAGACTCTGGATTAGCCATTTGTCCAAGGAGTCCTGGTTCTTTACACTGAAGTTACATTTAGAGATGACAGTCTGGGCACAAGGGCTGCTCCTTGCTTCTAGAACTTGTTAAATAAAGTTTAGCCTAAATCTGCCTCCTTACATATTTTAAGTTCTGCCTAAAAGTTTCTCTGCACATTGTGAACTATAACAGGTGGAGGTGTAAACAGACCATAACCTACACTTGTGCAAATAACCAAGTTTTGGTTAATCAAAGGCAGCCAACTGTTTGAACCGTGTTCAAATAAGGCAAACACATAGCTATAACTAATCCAGCTGTTTCTCTACCTCACTTCTATTTTCTGTATGTTACCTTCCTTTTCTGTCCGTAAGTCTTTTTTCATCACGTGGCTGTGCTGGGGTATGGGTAAACTGATTAATATTAAATTGATTTGTCTATAAGGTTTTATTATTAGAAATTCCATAAAATTTTGGAACATATATTAATATCATTCACTACAATATAACCTGAAGAATATTAAACATTATTTTTTATTTTGACAATGCTTCCCATGTAACTTAACATGTCAAATAATCCTGTTTATCTCTCTTTTGGATGTTTCGGGGGCCCTCTGTATTGTACCAAAGTTAGAGGTCAGAAAAGACCATTTTAAAGTTGAAATTTGATTTTGGGAAGCCTATCAAATACGTTAAAGGTTTAAAACACTTGACATTATAAAATAGAATTCCAGGTCACAGTAAGTCATTCATTTAGCCAAAATGATAACTCAAAAGTCTTACACAGGCAAAAACATTTACTCACTGATAGATGGAAGACTTAGCTTTCCAATCTATCTCTTGTCTTTTCCTTCTATTTCATGAGTTTATTCAAAAGGCAAACAAAAATCTTTCATTATCCTTTAATATTACATGAAAATCTTGATCAAGAGAGAAAGCCACATTTCACCTTTGCATAAGTTTATATATGTGTATTATATAGTTTCAAAATAAAATTATTTACATTTTAATTAAAATAAAAACAGATCTGATTTTTCCTTTTTAGAGTTTAGAATATGTACTTCCACATTTTTTTTTCATATCCCAAACTGAGGAATATGTACTTCCACCTTTTGAGTCAAGGCATTGTGTTTTTTAAGGTCATTTGAAAGAACAGTTCTATGTCTGTTTATTTCATCAGTTTTACATATCTTATTTATTTATTTATTTATTGAGACAGAGTTTTGCTCTTGTTGCCCAGGCTGGAGTACAATGGCGCAATCATGGGTCACCACAACCTCCACCTGCCGGGTTCAAGAGATACTCCTGCCTTAGCCTCCTGAGTAGCTGGGATTACAGGCATGTGCAACCACACCTGGCTAATTTTGTATTTTTAGTAGAGATGGGGTTTCTCCATGTTGGTCAGGCTGGTCTTGAACTCCCGACCTCAGGTGATCCGCCCACCTTGGCTTCCCAAAGTGCTGGGATTACATGCATAAGCCACCACACCTGGCAAATTTTACATATTTTATACACTATAGAAACTGCTTATATATGAATTTATACTATATTCTTTGAATATACTATATATGTGTGTATATATACACACATATATAGTATATATATATATATCTATACACATGTATAGATATATATATACATACATATACCTGTATATATACACGTGTATATATACACACGTATATAGTATATATATATCTATACACGTGTATAGATGTATATATACACATACATACATACATACACACACTTTTTATATACTGTTCCATTATAACAGAATACTTTGGTTTTGGTTTTTGTTTGCTTTTATTTGGGTTATTAACTCATGAAGCATATTTACGTGATTCGAAAGTCAAAACTATGACCTAAAATACTTCAGAGTTTCAAAGTCTGCATTCTTTCTTTCTTATCATTCTCTTTCTACAGAGTAATTATTTTCACTAATTTTTAGGTTATCTTTTACTTTTTCTTTTTAAAACAGCATACAATAAAAATTCTTCTTGAATCTATTAGAATTTGATCAGAGAAGCAGAACCACTACAAGCAATGTTAAGAATTTATTGTTGGAATACCCCTTACACAATTGAGAGAGCCCATTAAGCTATGTGAGCCTGCTACCCCTAGAACTGGAGCTGCGCTTGAAGTCTGTAAGACTGGGAAGGAATGAGGAGGGCAGGACCAAAGTGGAACCTGTGAAGATAAACTTGGCATCCATATCTGTCTCTCATCTGAACTGGCAGTGGTATCTCAGCACCTCCAAGCCTCCAACTTTGATGATGTGGGTAACCTGCAAAAGAGCTGGAACAAATTGCCAAAACATTAGCCCCTGACATGAGCAGCTTTCAAAAAAGCTGGAGGAAGAGATCCAGGGGCAGTTTGAGAAGCTGCCAACCAAGCTGTGGCACTATGCAGATCCACCACAATGTCATAAACTGTGTGAGCTGCAACAGTACGTGACCCCACACAGGTCTGAGTGTAATTCTGGCAGCTGGATTCCAGTTAGACTTTAAATTCCATGTAAATTTCACTTGTGGCAAATCTTAACTAAGAACTGAACATGGAAGAGAATACTGAGAAACTTAGTTCCAACTAACCTGACACTTTACAAAGCCACCACAGTCTATCTTTTGTGAAGTCATCGTCCAATATTTATCCCTCTTTTAATTATGCTAAACTCCCAAATAAATGCAATGGCAAAATCATGAGTCTACCTAATAGTATTCAACCATACTATGTATAACCAAAACTCACTCCCCTTTCCCAAAAGAGGATTGAGAGTCTTTTTAGCCAACTTTGGCTGATATTTATTCCTCTTCTTACTGAACCATGCTTTCTCAAATGCTTAGAGATAATGCTCGCTACTATGAACACATGTTAGATGGTAGAGGTATGGGAAAGAGAATGAAAAAAAAGACTTACATATGTATAAGAGAGAAAGAAAATGAGTTACATATGTGTATACACACATATATGTATTTATATTCATATCAAAATAAAGAAGAAATATTAATGATTATCACTTCCTTTCTGCAACTTGAAAAATTGTCATAGCTGATACTTACAATGACCATTTTCCAATATACCTTTTGTATCCCTTATGACCTGGGTAAGCACCTTGATGGGTGATGCTTCCTTGCTTGGTAGGGTGACCTAAATATTTTTGAAGGTGTAGTCATTAGAATTGCTGCCTCTATTGAGTCATTCTAGTTTCTACTGACTTTAATGACTGGACATGGGAGTCCTAAGCAATACCCTATGGAATATCCTGAATTCAGCAATACCCTTCTTTGTCCCCAATGTGTAGTAGTAACCCAATTTTTCATTGATATTCATCCAATTTTTCATTGATATTCAGGATCAATCAATCTAGCAAATACAATAAATCTCATTTTTGCCTGTCGCTTTCTATTTGGTGATTTTTTACTGTATGTCCCAGAAGACGCATTTCTCCCTTTCTAATCTAAGACCTCTACACCAGCAGAAGCTAGTGTTACAGACAGAGGAAGCAACTACACATCTCTGGGGTTATAGGGAGATTGGCCACTCTCATTTCCACTCCTTGATTCTCAGACTCATAAGTCCTAAATATGGGAGAAACAGTACCCATAGTCACTCATTCAGAGTATATACTGCATCCTGAAGAATATACACCCCACCCACAAGGTGTGACCAACCAACTGGCTCCATAACTGAGTCTTCAAAAGACTAATCCACCCTTCTCACAGGCCAGATACATCAGGGTAATAAGGAACATTGTAAGACCAATGAATGCCATAAACCTGAACCCACTGCAACATTTTCTACAAAGTGAGTTTCTTTGTCAGAAGTGATGCTGTGTGAGACATTGTGAAGAAGAATAAAGCATGTTGTAAATGCAAGGTTGGTGATATTGGAAGAAGAATTGTGAAAAAGCAATTCCATATACAGAATTAGTGTCTATTCCAGTGAAAATAAAGTGCACTCTTCACATGATGAATGTGATCTAAAATAATTGACATGGTGGCTGCCAGAAACTCAATCACTATTTATAACCTAGCCTTGGAAGTAGCATTTATCACTAGTGTATTAGTTGAGACAGTCAAAAAGTCTCCCAAGTTTCAGAGGGAGGGGACATATACTCCACTTATTGAAGGGGAAGTAACTGGGTTCTGAAGAACATGTGGAATGTTGGATGAAAAAAAAGTTACACAACTCCTGGAAAATGTAATCTGCCATTCTGTGACTTGATGTTTTTACCTAGTAATATGTCTTGGAGATTACTATAGAGTCATATAATCACATATCTTTCTCATTATTTTTATAGCTGAATAATATTCTATTGTGGGATTATATCATAGCTCAATCAACCTGCTCCTTAATGAAGGTCATTTGAATTATTATACAAAGCAATTTTGCATCACAAAATTATTTGTTCTACAAATAATGCTGTACCAACTAGACTTGTTTATAAATTGCTTATTTTTTTTTGAGATGGAGTCTTGCTCTGTCACCCAGGCTGGAGTGCAGTGGCGCAATCTCGGCTCACTGCAAGCTCCGCCTCCCGGGTTCACGCCATTCTCCTGCCTCAGCCTCTCCGAGTAGCTGGGACTACAGGCGCCCGCCACCACGCCCGGCTAATTTTTTGTATTTTTAATAGAGACGGGGTTTCACCATGGTCTCGATCTCCTGACCTCGTGATCCACCCTCCTCCGCCTCCCAAAGTGCTGGGATTACAAGCGTGAGCCACCGTGCCCAGCCTAAATTGCTTATTTTTATTTTTATTTTTTGTATCTTCAGGGTAAAAATATGCATTTTAAATATTCTATTTTTGCTTTTGTGATTCAGATACAGTTTAAATAATGAAATATTATGTTGTTTCCTTGAGATGAGCCCCTTTTCTTCACAGATTCTTAGATGAATGCATGTGAAATGTAAATTAACATAAAATAAAAATCAAACATCTCAGATATATTTCAAAATTATAACACACATTACACAAGAAAGAAGCAATCATTAAATAGACAACTGTATTAGAATGTTCATTCTGCAGTATTGTGTGGTCTGTTCCCTGATGAGAGCAAATTAATCCTTCTAGCCGCTCAAATAAATGTACAAAAAAGAGAAAGTCTTGAAAAACACCATTGATTTGTGAGATGCCAGCATGAAATTTTTATGATTACGTGGGATGCTGCTGAAAACAGTGATCCACACTTTTCAAATCTATTTAAAAACAGAATTGAATTTTGATCCAACTGAGTCTCCAGGGATCTCCTATAACTCACACTCTCACTTCCTAGGTGAAAATGAGGTTTTTCCTATGATTCAAGTAAAAAACCGATTTAGTCTGTCTAATCTAGGTTCACATGGGCCAATTCTGTTAAAAATATCATGTTTATATAAGATAATTCAGCTAACTAAAACTTAGGATTTTTCCTTGCTTTTGTTTTACACTCCTAGTCACTCCAAGGTGTTGTCATATAAAAAGTTTACAATACTTTACAAGTAGAGACTTCTTAAGCTGATATGAAAAGAAGCTGAATATAAAGTTTTGGAGCTATTGAAAATTCAAACATTACTAGGGAAAAAGAAATGATTGTTGAGAAAAGATGGAGTTTTGGGGGATAGGAGACTGGAGGAGTCCAAACTGTAAAGGATCAGTGTGCACGAAGGAAAGGCATGTTCTTCTAGGTGCAAGATAGGTCAGACAGAGTAGTTACTAAACCTAATGTTGTTCCTACCCAGATTTGACTCTCCATCACTCTTGTTGCATCAGAAATTTCTGCTAAAAGGTAAATACAGATGAATTTAAAATGGTGAGAGCATTCTATGTGGATTTTACCTTCTCAGTCTCCCCTGTTTAGAATTATTTTCTCGTGCTCTCCCCTTCATGGTCCCCAGGTTTTGTTCTTAGCTTTCTAAGTTTCTCCCTCTATATCAGTGTTTTGAAAGCTATTTTGACTTCTACTTATAGTAAGAAATATATCTTATATTATGATCCAGAGCACACGGCTATATAACTAAATGAAATTTTAAAAAACAATATTTTCCCCTGTTACATTCAATGTACATTAATATTTTATCTTCTGTTCAACTCTAAGTATCATGTTCTATGTCATTGAAAAAAAACACGAATACTGCCCTTTACTTTGTAAGTTAATATTCTGTCTCATTTTGCACAATGGTTTAAAGCCCCTATTGTACATAAGTAATTTTCAAATCTAAAACTCCATGCCATATCTCATTCTTGAAGTATAGATGAGCATGTACATTATTTATTAGTTATTTCTCTCTGGATGTCTTATATGTGTCACAAATCCAACCAACCTAGGATTAAAATCTTTACCTCCTCTGTTGTCCAGCTTGATGAATGCAACCAACAACCTAGTCACTGAAAATAAGAACTTGGGAGTTGTGCTACAGGAAGGACAACAAAAGCATCAGTAAGTAATGTGTTTTGACTACAAGTAATGGAAATCTCAGCTCAAACTGCTTTAAACAATATGGATATTTATTGGTCTACTACAGTTGGCTTAATCCTAGCTTACCCTTTTTTTCCCCCCAGCTTACTCTTAAGAGCAAGAAACTTTCTTTCCCAGAAGCCTCTGGAAAAGCTCTCTTGGCATCTCATTGACTGGAATGGCATCACATGCCCACTTCTAAACCAACCTCTTTGTTTGTGGAAGTGACAGGGGCTGATGGGCTTAGGCCTAGGCTCTTGGCCAATCCCTCTGCAAAGGAGATGAGTGACAATTTATGAATATCCATTGAAGTTGCCCTATATGATCCCTTTTCTTAAAGAACATAAAATATAAAAGTGGCTGTCTGAAAAGAAACTGGAGATCTGGAAGGAAGAGAGAATTATGAAATGGTATCTAGTTACGCAGCCACAATGCCATTTTCACATGACAACTGTGTTCCTTCTCCCTCCTCATGCCATGGAAACTATGATTAATTCATCACTTTCCTAATATGTACTCCCATAGCCGTAAATGAGTCTGAACTGGGCACTCCAAGCAGGCACTTTGAATTCATCAGTTATCATTCTGTGTTGAAATCTATTTAGCATTCCTACCCTAGATTCTTCCTTCTACTTCATCCTCATCACCTATTAAGCCATACAATTTCATCTCTGTCTGACATAACTCAAAAATCATTCCTAAAGCCACAGCTCTATTTCAAGGTCTCATCCTTTCCAGTCTAAACTATTATGAAAGTCTCAAGCCCTCAAACCTGTGCTTCCTTCTCATTTTAAAGAGCAATTTCCAACATCCAAATATAATTATATCACCAGCATGCTTTTAATTCTTCAATGACACTCCATTACCTATGGAAAAAAGTCCCAGGCCCTTATCTGGCAGGCAAAGCTGTCCCAGACAGCTTATTTCTTATTTCTCATTTCTGTTTACCTCCATGTGAGCCAGTTTATGCCATAGCAAACTTCGTCCAGCTCCTTAATCACATCATCGTGATTCATAACTTTATGCCTTGCATCTCTTGCTTCTTCTGCTCAAAAGTTCTCGCTCCCTGCTTACTAACTTCCGACACATCTTAGTGTTCACTACAATATGTGTTCTTTGCTGAAGCAGGTTAATAAACCTAATTTTGGTTGACTATGGGTATGTTTCTGGTAGTCCCTGGGCACTGCTCTTTATCAGTGTAGAGCAATGCTTCATGTGACAGCACACGTGGATAATTAGAATATGGTTTACAAGGCATGCTGGGCAAAGTAGGATGCTGCTTGGACACCATTTGTCAGGAGGTGGTGTCACTTGTCTTCCAAAGATTGAAGGATATCAACATCTCAACATAACTAACAGAATATTTAGTTTGAGAGGTTCTAGTAAGGGATTTAGGGTGCATGATGACAAAGTGGAAAAAGAAAAGTATTTTTGGCAAGAAACCAATATACAACTGGGTATGTGTTCCATCCTATTCTACTCACCAATCCTGTCCATGTGGAAGTTGAAACTGCATAGGTGAGAGGTGGAGTGGAAAGAAAGACACTTAAAAATAATATCATCTCCCTCTTATGGCTCTTTATAGGAAGTTCTGATTGCAGATCATTAGTATTTCTATCAAGGGGGTGGGGGGTAGAGGAGAGTATTACAAAGAAAAATAAACTGAGTATAATGCAATATTTATGATTTTCGAAGAAAAGGGAGTGTGATGTGAGAAGGCTGGAAATGTATAAAGTGTAGAAACATGAATAAGAATGGTGCAGAAAGTGAAGTTGCTGAAAGTTGCTCCAAGAATCCCTTTAGACTCCTATTTTTGTGAGTCAACCTTAAAGGAAGGCGTAAGCGCCAAATGTTATGGGTTGAATTGTGTCCCCAAAAATGTGTATTGAGGTTCTAACCTCCAGTACCTCAGGAGGTAATGTTATTTGGAAAGAAGGAAAGAAGGTCTTTACAGGAGTAATCAAGTTAAAATGAAGTCATTAGTGTGGACTCTAATCCACGATGATTGATATCCTCATAAAAGGGGTAATTTGGATGCACACACG
The DNA here is from genome assembly GCF_009828535.3 of Hylobates moloch. Taxonomy (NCBI): domain Eukaryota; kingdom Metazoa; phylum Chordata; class Mammalia; order Primates; family Hylobatidae; genus Hylobates; species Hylobates moloch. The sequence goes on from NW_026652276.1 coordinate 88,223,982, forward strand.
GACAGACATAGAGGGAAGATGATGTGACGACATCACAGGGAGGAGACGGCCAAATGACTAGAATGTCACATTCATACAAGTCAAGGACTGCCGGCAAATGCTCAAAGCTGGAAGAGGCATAGGATTCTCCCCTAGAACCATCAGGGAGGGCATGGCCCTGTTGACACTTTCATTTCAGACATCTAGCCTCTAGAACTGTGAGAGAGTTAACTGCTGTTGTTGTAAGCCTCCTTGTTCTTATTACTCTGTTATAACAGCCCTAGGAAATTAATACACAGAGAAAGCATCATGAAGGCAGCTTGAGAGTGAACAGTAGCCTTGGAAAACAGCAGGGTTGGACCACCTCCATTAGAAAATCTTCACGGCAAGCACCACTGTTCTTCACGCCTTCTGCTGTGCCTTTAGCAAAAAACAACAGCTCCTTGAAGCCTTACTCTCAGAAGTCAGGGGTTTAGCTGAAAACAGAATTCAGTTATCTAACTCTGAGCTCTATGCCTCTGCCATGAAACCTAGGGGAGTTTAGTAGGATATTTTTAGCCTGCTTCCAAGCCTGTAAGATGCCTATTTATCATGTTTTAAATAAGAATACTCTACATACACACATACAGACACACACACACACACATACACAACCACACGCATACACAATAATGGATGAGTGATTTTGAAAGGTTTTTCTTCAAAAGGAGTTAAGAATATTTTATAATTTATGACTTCTTTAATTGATTTTAGGCCTACATTTTATTACTTTTAGGAATCTTGATTTTAAATCTTTACTAGAAACATCAGTCACAAAAACACTAGCTTATTGTTTTTTGTATCTGAGGGATTACCTTTGAGATTTTCCATTCTTGCTATCACAAAATTACTTCTGTTTCATCTTTTAAACACTGACCCAATGCCACTCCTTCCTGAAGGCATTATACCAAATGATATTACACTATTCCAATATTACATATAGTCCATTATACTAAATAAAATTACAGTTAAGTTAATATATTTACAGATGGCACATAAAGATAGGCACAGGTGTTGATGATGTTGATGTCTGTTTCTAATGTCATTATTTTACCATCTTAACTCATAAGCTCCCAAAAAAGTAGGCTCTCAGTCTATTCAAATCCTCCATAAAAAATTTAGCTTTAGTCTTTAGAATATAGGTGCTTACAAATAATTTTGATTATGATGAATATATTCAATGAATTTTAATCAAATACAAAGTAATTAACTTTTTCTTTTCAAATATAGGTCCCATCATCCCTCTGATTCAATCATATTCTTTGTCAGTCGTTGCTAAAATGCATTTCTAGCTGTGTCCTGCCTCTACAAAGACTTTTTTTCACATGCTGTCATTTGAAAACTTATTTTTTGAGAGTTATAAATATAAGGCTTCCTTGGCCAAGGCAATCCTTTAACAGAGAGGTAAGGTCTGCAGGGGGAATAATAGTGCATAGTCACTGTACCACAGATGCTATTTAATAAGAACACTTTCACACTTCAAGGCATTACACTTGAAAAGTAACTAATATAATCTGTAATATTTTTTCCTGTATTTAAACTTAAAAAATAACCTCAATTGAGATGGATTGTGTCACTAGGCCTACTTTTTTTTTTTTTTTTTACAATGATAAAGTACAAAAAATTAAGGCCCCTCACTTCTAAAAAAGCCACAGCCAGTTACCTTAAACTCTAGACATATTAGTGGTGTGTAAATATTTCACCTGAGCATATAATAAGGTCCGCTAGACATGTTCTTTTTCTGTGGCATGTTGGAAATAACAGTGACATCAGGAAACTAATTTCCATTGAGCACCCCCTTGACTCATGCACAATTAGACTCTGCATAGATTACACTTTTACAAGAAATCTGTGATGACCATTTTATCATTTACGTTTTTCAAATGATGAAACATGTTCAGCTAGCTTAAATAGTGGATTACCCAGTACACTTTCATCCGTATGTGCTTAAACCCAACCTTGAACCAGTTTAAGCAAGAGAGGAGTTTTTTGAAAAACTGTCTAAACAAAAGAAACGATGAGGGCAGAACTTCACTGCATTTAGTTCTAGGGACCTAAACTTTAATTCTTGTTTTTTTTTTTTTTCTTTTAATTTCTTACTCACTTTTTGTGAGTAGGAAACCTCACATGCTTGAGTTTGGGACACAGTCTTTTTTCTTTAATTCACCATAAGAGGAAATGGGAAGATTATCCTCCAGTTCCAAATAAGACACTTATAAAACAGAAAAAAACAGAAATCTAATTAGCCTCGCTTCTATCATAGGTCTATCTCTGGAGCAATCACTAGAGTCAGAGGGGTAACGGGGTCCATGATTGGCTCATTCCTGATCATGTGTTCCCAGAGGGAAGGAGGTGGGGACTAGTGCAATGGTTAGCACATGAAAACCATAGCTTTCAAGAACTTTCTCATTGCTAGAATTGTCAACTGGATTCTGATTCATCCATTTCAAGCCTGCCCTTTCTAATACACCTTGTTATTGTAAAACATATTTCAAGCCTGCCCTTTCTAATACAACTTATTATTGTAAAACGTATCTGCTATAAATGTGGTGGTTTTAGGTTACAATTGAATTAAACTGAAGGAATATTACAGACATTCTCTTTTGACTGTCAAACTTGACCTAGAAGAGAGACTTCTTATTTTGGAGCAATAGTGGGTGTAATAGGCAAGAAGTCACAAAATGAATCAACATCATAACAAATGTATGAGCCTTTCTATCTGTCTACCCATCAGATCTCCACCTTAATATCCAAGCAGCAATCTGAATATAGAGCATTAGTCAGAAACTAGATTTATCTAATTGCTCTTGGCCCAAGAGCTTTAATTTGAAAAGGATTTTTTCAAACCGTATTCTCTAATCACAAAACATAGCATGTAAGCATGAGGATACATGTTAATATATCCTGCTGGGTTCCAATACACTCAGATTAGCTGATGATATCTTTTATAAGCTATGCATGTTATTTTAATCAGGATAACATTTCTTCACTGAGATTTATGAGAATTTCATTTTTAAAAAAAGATCTCACTTTTCTATTTATATCCCATTAACCCTAATTCCTTTTGCCTAAGATCTTGGCAAATTCCCAGAGAGTGCCACAAGTATATCACCTTCCTAAACATGCATCTGGTTGGCATATAGGTGGAGACAGATGTTGGCACTGAGGAGGGAAAATGGGGTTGGAATATTCTGCCTGAGTAGGGAATGAAGAGAGCTCTTTCGCCTGACTGGCTCCCTTATTCTATTTGAAGATTACAATGTGATTAGTTAATTTAAATTTAACTGTTAAAATGCAAATAGATTGTTGTCTTCATCTTTCTTTAATTCTTACATGTTGACATTAGATAACTAATCACATTATAACCAATATTTGACATTTAATCATAACGCACACCACAACAACCACAACAAATCCTCATATCCTGCATTGTCATCACTAGCTTGCATGGAAAGTGTTTCTATACTGAGCCTTCTGGCAATATTCAGATTATTAAAAATTAAGAATTTCTTTCCTTATAAAAGAATGTACCTGAGTGATGAAATAATCTGTACAACAAAGCCCCATGACACAAGTTTACCTATGTAACAAAACTGCACAAGTACCCCTGAACTTTAAATATAAGTTAAAATAAATAAATAAATAAAAATAAAAAATAGAATCCAGAGTTTTACTTGAACCCAATAAGAGTTTTGAAAGCATGAACTCTACCTAAGATGTACTAGTCATCTGTTGGCAACTGTTTCTGACTTACCGATTTTCTCTCTAAATAGGTTAAACATTTTTTAAAAAAAGAAAATATGCTAATAAACTATTATGGTAAAAATAAATAGTTCTAATTTTGAGTCCTTGAGAACAATTAAGGATAAAAATATCAATTAGTTCAATGCCATGGGCAACTTCAGCTCTTAAAGTCAAAAGTAAGTTATGTAATGACTCATGTACTGGCACATGTACATTAATTTGAGTTCTGCTGCTACTTGCATCTTTTGAGAAACAAAGCAGCCATAAGTCAAACAGCATTGGAAATCCTTTCAAAATGTTTATCTATAAAGCACAGCTTTAAGGATCAACATAGCTTATCATAAACAGAGTTTTGGATGTCAGTATGGTAGCTACTGAAGAATGGTTAAAACTGTTTGCATTCTGGGCTTACTTCTGTAAATCTAGGGTGCCACTTTTCAGAAAAGCTGATTTCAAGAGCTTCTTACATAAATAGCTGAAGTTCCAAAATGTATCTGCTGCAGGGTGCTGTAGTTTAAGTCCTCCTCCACTGACTTGCAGGCCTAGAGGGACAAAACACAGGGTGTTTAGTCTGCTTATGATGCAAAACAGAAGCCAATTTCTATACATGATGGGAAAATGAGGGAAAAGGAAAACAAAATGCCCAGACATTTCTTATTCATTAAAAGCAGCTTTTGTGTCAGTCAGTCTTCTACATGGAAGAATTACAGTGAACATAGAAGACTGAAGTAAACTTATGTAGCTTACATTTTCTGCAAGAGGCACTTTACCTGAATCATTGCTAACCCTCACAAAAGCCCTTCAAGGTGGGCCTGAGGTGGGCACTGGTGTTGATATGGACAAGTACAACTGTCAGCTTAGATGGTATGTGGCCCATGTGAGATGACAACTTTAGTTACCTGGCTTCAAAATCCATACTCTTCCCACTATACTCTAACTATAGGATAAAAAGGTCAGATTCTATTTCAAGGTAAAGAAAACTGAACTGAGCAGTTACCTAAGCAAACGTGGCTCTTCTCCTACTTGATTGTTACTGAAAGAAATCTCCGTTAGATCTAAGCAGCTGTCTTCAGAGCCTGGCCCTGCAGTGCAGTTAAAAAGAACCTGTACTCCCACCTCTTGCCAATTGTGATAGGATAGTTAGCACTTCCTGGATCTGTCCATAGTAGATGGAAGATAAGAGAAAGTCATATTTAGTGTAGAGCTAACACCACCTAAGATTTTGACAAACATCAAAGAGAGAAGCCCATCTGCATACCTATCTCCAGAGACTTGTGCACATAAATGGTTACCCTAATAAAAGGCACAGGAGGGAGGATGTAATTTTCAGTATTTTATTTTAACTTGGAATCTATAAATTTATACTATGCATTTCCTTTAAATATATGTATCCTTAGGAATGTCTAAGTATGTAGTTTTCAGAAATAAGCCTTAGAAAGACATTACAATAAATTTGTACAAATCATCTACTGCAACTGTTTTTGTTTTTATGATCACATGTCCAGCTGCCTTGTCATGCTAACATTCCATTATTCTATGCCCCCAAACCATCCTTCCATTACAGAAAAAAATGCTCATCTGGGTCATATCAAATATAATTAGCCTAATAGTTGTATGATTATGGAATTGTCTCAAGTTCCAAATGCATCCATTCCCTTAAAAATTAATAGTTTTGCAATGAAGATAAATGACATAAGCCTATTAGTAGGAGGACATTAAAAAGTGTAGTGGAGGTTAAACCGTATCAATATAGAGAAGAACAAGAAAAATGTTAAAATTCTCTCTCTGCCTCCAACCCTTTTCCCACCAACTCCCAAGTCCCTTGCATGGAATACAATGCACCAATAGAAAGGAAGGATGGAAATTCACTTGATACTCAACAGATATGTATTGGGTGCCTAGAACGTGCCAGGTATTACTCTAGATACTTGCAGTATATCACAATGAAATCAAGATTCCTGTTTTGCGGTACCTTTTATTCAAGGGGTGAGGGTGCTTGGTAGGGGTGAGGGGTAGAGAGAGAGAGGCAATAAACAACTAAGCATTAAAAATGATAAATAAGTAAATTAGGCTACAGTATTACAAAGAGTAGATGGGGGATCTCGTAGAGAATTTAGTTGTGATCAAGGCTAATGAGTTCCCATGTAGGTATCTAGGAACAAGTATTCCAGGTAGAGGCCCTAAACCAAAGACATGCCTGGCTTGTTCAGATCCACAGCAAGGACACAGTGCTTGGGATGAAGTGAATAAGGGGAAACATTGTGTGGGAGGAGGTCAGAGAGTTAACAGGGGCCAGATCAGCATGCAGTGTTGTTGGCTCTCATAAGGACATAGCCTTTTACTCTATGCAAAACAGGAAGTCACTGGATGATTTTGAGCAGAAGAGAGACATACCTGAGTTACATTTTATATCATTATTCTGGTATTCTTAGACAATTTTTTAATATAAATTTAAGGCTCTCTTTGAGAACAGACTATGGAGGAGGCAAGGGTGGAAGCAACTTGGAAACCAGTCAGGAGACTCCGGCTATCGTTTAGTTGGTGATACAGACCAAGATGGGAGTAGTTGAGGTGTTAAGAAGTGGTCAGATTCAGCAAACACTGTGAAGGTGGAATCAAGGAGATTTTCTAATGGAGAGAGAGGTTTCAAAGATACCAAGATTTTAGGCCTGAGCAACTGGCAAAATGGAGTTGCCATCAACTGAGATGGAAAATCTCTGGGTTGAACAGATTTGTAGGAGAAGGCAAAAAGTTAAGTTTTGGACAAACCAAGTTTCAGATGTCTCTTAGTTATCCAACTGTAGATGTCAGGTAGGCAGTTTCTGAACTGGATAGAGATACTTGGGAGTCATCAGCATCAGAGGCATTGAAATATGTGCTTCTGGATGAGATCACCAAAGAGTCAATGAGAATTGAGAAGGCCAAGGACTGCACCTCGAGGCACTCCAATATTAAGACATGGGAGAAAGAAGGGAAAGCTTAGCAAAGGAAACTGGAAATCATTGGCCAATGAGGTGGAAGGAAAACCAAAAAAATGAAGAAAATATATCCAAAGGAGGAGTTGGTGAGCTGCTGAGTCAAATGATTCTAAATCCACTAATGGAAACTAGAGTCTTAAAAAGCTAAGTATGTGGGAAAAAATAGATTCTCCACCCACTTTGGTCCATATAAATAAAGGAAGAAATTTGAAGTGCTTTTATATATGCAACTTAACTTCATGTCATTGTTTAAAAGCCAAAATGTTTCACAGGTACGTAGGGAAAGCAAGCTGCAGGCTCAGGGCTGAGAGCACAGGTCCCATTAGTCTTAAGGAAGGGTATTTTAAATTCTGACCTCAATTGTTTAGACAATGTTGATCTCACAGCCTCCACCTTATATATATTATCATGTAGTAGATAGAGTGCTTGCTGCAGCAAGTTCATGTGTTTTGTGTTGCAGAGAAAACGGTGAAATCTGTTTTAGATGTTTGCATGTTTACCTAGGTTTTCACTTCGAAAAATTGGTGAAGAGACTTCTGTAAAAAGAATTTCAGTGGGCTACTTACAACTTCTTTCCCACAGTGGAAGCAGAGATTGGTGATTAATATCCTCTGTCCTGCGGGGGGAAGAAAATTCATTATGTCAGAAAATGAGTGAGTCAGCAGAAAGCCTAATAGTCTCCTTGGCTGAGGAGGAAGAGGAAAGCACAGTTCTGAGCATGAGACCTCACATTCTGTTTCTACCAGGTGCTGAAGAAAAGCAAGACAGGGTAAGTTATGGATCTATCAAAACCTGAAGTGGGTGGGGTTGCTTTATTAGGTTATACCTGAGTACCTGGTTACTGCTGGAAATGTATGCTGTGTGTGGACAAGAGTAACCGAAAAGAGAGTTGGGTATCTGGAGTCACACTTGGTTTACAGAAAGCCAAGAAGGGACATTTTGTGTGTAAGACACAAAATCTAGAAATGTCCTTTACACTTGCTGACAGTTATAAGTTGTGGAAAACTAATGAGGTGCTCATGTTTGCAAATCAATGGACTTACGAACAGGAAATTTCAGATGAGTCTGTTCAGAATAAAATTATGAAAACAGATTATTAGAATCTTCTTTCTCTCTTCCCTTCCCTCCCATCCCCTCTCCTTTCCTTTCCTTCTTTTCTTCTTTATTCTTGCTTCCCTCTTCCTTCCCTTCCTTCCTTTCTCTACCTTAGAAAATTAAATTCTCTTTTTGATTATCTTAGTGGTTAAGACTGAAGAGTTGATCCTGGGGAATCGCTGTGCTGTGGAGTGGGCAGCTTCTCTCCATCTTCCTCTCACCCTGACAGACGGTCTTTTAGGATTCCAGTCTCAGAAGCCAGGTATTGGGTATGGCCTATATTCTGAAAAACAATTTTTATCATTGATATGAGACTTTTAAATTTTTCTATTATTAGTCATTTTTATAAAACAGAAAGAAAAAATCCACCTCAAATCATTTCAGAATCAAAATAAATAAAAATAAATGCTTTAAAATCATGCATATTTTAGTGTTTCTATTTTACATATTTTGATAACAAAATTATACTGGGAACACAACATTTTCTTGGTGCTAGGAGATATTCATAGGCACTTAATCATTTATTTAAATAATCTACAAGCATGGAAGTTAAGCATAAAATACTGACGTTGTTTATCTATTTGAAATGTTAACCATTTATTTTCCAAAAAGGCAATATATACTAAACGAAAATTAAATTGGCATATTTTAACTCTAAAAAATGTATAAATATTTAAACTTACAGCAAAAGAACAATTATATCATCTAATAATGCTTACAGTATTTAAAATGTGTCATTATGCACAATCTACTTTTATAAATGTTAAAGAACCATGTGCCAAGCATATATCTAAAACATTTTTGAAATTACTCCTTTCTAGCTGTGGCTACACTGACCAAAAAAAAAAAAAAGCTGAAATAGAAAAACAAAAAAACACATGTAATCATTAAGTCCTTTTTTCCCCCTTGTGCTATTTTTAGCTGAAATTTCAGTACAACTGGAACCAAGCAGCAGCTTACTTTCATTTTCACACCAATTGAATGCATGATGAAAATCTCATTTTTAAAAAACATTATAGATATAGCCTTAATCATCTAATTTTCCACTGTAACTCATTAAAAACAGACAGAATATTGAGTGATTTGTTCTCCCTAGCTAAAAACAAAAACAAAATAACTTTATATAATGTAACACAAGTATTGCAGAAGTGATCTTTATCTTAAAGGATTCTTAACAAAAGAGCTGCCTGAATTCACTAGTATTTCAGAGGGATTTTTCTTTTAAAACAAATACAATGAAAATTGTCTTTAGAATTTATTGACCAATATAAAACAAACTGGGCTACATGTATACACAAATTATTTGAAAAACATTGCTGGTGCTCATTCAACACCATAAATTCACACAACAGCTGATATTTAGTAGCAGTTCGAACATGGTGTAGTCACAACAGATGTGTCCATGTACTGTGTACATAAGAGGGGCTGATTTCACCTATTCCATGATTCGACATATTGGGGAAAATGGGCAGTGGCGGAATCTTGAAACACAAGCTGCCTTTAGATCTAATTGAATTTTTGCTGCCCAACTGAATTGGAAATTTATTCAAGATTTGCAGCAGACATCAGCTATGCAGGATGACAGCTGTAGATGGTGACGCATCCATTAAAAATTTGAATTTCTAAAATTTTTCATATTTGTGAAATCAGTACACTTTATAACTTAAGAATGCATACATGTTTTGCCTCCTCTGAGACTAGATTTAGCATCTGTAAATGAGATGCAAGTAAAATGGTTGTGAGCAGATACGATCATCATTTCTTAAGTGGTGAAACCATGTGTGGTGGGAGACAGTATTTTGAGGTTTACCGAACTAATTCAGAATATGATCCTAACCTCCCACCAAATTTTTTAAAAAGGTAAAAACAGTTCTGTTTTAGTGTAGTTATTTTTTCTCTCTCTGTACACTTTTTTCCTTTTTATTAGACTGTTTCTAAGCACCATGGCAAAATCAAATTTATGGATTGTGTTTACTAGAGTTTACAGAGCTCCACTGGGAAGCCTAGAAATCTCTGCTGATTTCCCTGCAGTCTTTGAAGCTCCATAACATAGAACCCAATCTTCACAGTAATAGATGGTCTAATTCTCTGTGCAAGCTGTAGGCCAAACCTTACTTTTAACCTGAAGATAATTAGAAGGAAAATGAAAGTGAGTATGTTCCATTAGTTACTACTGAAGAGGCTTTGCTTCCCTAAAACCCGGTTTGCCAAATAATGCTTGGATGTTCCTGTAATCATGCTGTTTCTTGGTAGTTTATTTCTGCTGTAGGTCTTAGTGCTTGTATTATTTTAAAGAACTAATTTTATTTAAATTAGTAGTAAGAATTTAAATATTTCTAAAGAATCAATATACTAATCATAATTTTTTTTTTTTTGGAGACAGAGTCTTGAGGCTGAAGTGCAGTGGTATGATCCTGGCTCACTGCAGCCTCTGTCTGCCTCCCAGGTTCAAGCAATTCTCCTACATCAGCCTCCCGAGTAGTTGGGATTACAGGCATGTGCCACCACATCCAGCTAATTTTTGTATTTTTAGTAGAGACAGGGTTTCGTCATGTTGGCCAGGCTGGTCTCGAACTTCTGAACTCAAGTGATCTGCCCACCTCAGCCTCCCAAAGTGCTGGGATTACAGGTGTGAACCACCATGCCTGGCCCCATAACAGGTTTAATGAAGATATTTTTCTCATTACCGTTCCATTTCTATAATTTTTTGAGTGACAGTATTAGTTTATATTAACAATAAGGGGTCCAGGCAACACCACTTATAGATATATGATCCTTAGAAAAGTTGTCATATTACATATCTGGGTTTCAGTCTTATTATCTATAAACAGAGAAACTAAGACAAGGTCATCTGTAAAGTCCTTTAAAAATCTCTGTAATTGTGTTTATTCCATTGACTGCACTTAGAAGATAAATTTAGTAATAGTTCTTATGAAATCATGAAAATACATAATTTTTAATGATATCTCTCCTTTAAAAGTCAAAATCTTATACCTTCAAGTGGCCGTTGGACACAACCAAAAAATAAAAATTAAAACTATTTTTAGCTTAATGAAGCAACTTATATAATATAGCAGCATTTTAATAAAATTTCATATTTCATTTCCATAAGGCAGGATATTTTATCCAGAAAATAATATATAGTCCATAGTTTAATGTGAAGAATATTAGGAAGAAAATTAAAATTTGAAGACAAAGTTATTGGAAATCCTGTCTAAATATATTAGCCTTTATTTTAAAATTGAAAATACAAAAAAAGTATGATACAGTAACACTTAGCAACTTTAACACACATTTCAGTTCATTAATTCAAGAAATACTTAAAGAATATATATGCCAGAAATACCAAATGAACAAAACTGACAAAGCCCCTGCCTTCATGGGACTTACCTTCTAGGGCATGTTTGGGACTGGGGAGGGGGAAGAATAGACAGAAAAAAAGAAGCAAACTTATAGATTGTCAGGCACAGGGGATAGGGAAGGCAGATGGGAGAAGGGTTTATCTTACTGATAAGATAGTATTTGAACTGAGACCACTAAGGGGAGCTCTCTGGGGCAGAGGGAACAAAACACTAAAGCAGGAACTTTCTTGGGAGCCATAGTGGGTTAAGTAAGAGGCAGAATAATGAGAGATAAGAGATGGTGTTATAAAAAGGTAGAATTGCATCTGTGTGTGTGTGCATGTGTATGTATGTGTGGTGAGTGGTGTGGATGTGTAGAGGGGTAACACTCATGAAGGACCTTGAAGGCCTCCGGAGGGAGAAGTCATTGGAAGATTGTGAGCAGGGAAGTGACACAATCAAATTCATGGTTAACAGAATCACTATGGCTGTTGTATTGAGAAAAGATTGCTCAAGACAAGGACTGGGAAATTAGGGAACTAAATAATAAGCATATTGCGATTAAAAAGGTTAGAGGTAGTGACACCTAGTGGATGTGGTGGCAAGTCATTCTTTTCTAGTTATATTTCAAAGGTAGCATCAAGGGGATTTGCTGTTGGATGAGATGAAAGTTGAAACAGAAATACAGGAGTCAAAAGCAACTTTCAATTTTTGACCTGAGCATCTGGAAGGTTGAAGTTGCATTAACTGAGATAGAGAAGATCACAGAAGAAATTGGTTTGAAATATGTCAGTCTAGCTCCATAAATAAGGGATAAGACAAGTGCATTATGAATCCAATCATGGTTTTAACTTTTTGTACCGAAGACAATATTTTTGAAAACAAAATGTCAGTCATTGCTTTCTAGTGTTGGATGTTTTATAATATTTTATGCCACCTTTTGTTAGATACTATAATGGCACGTGTTCAAGCCATCTGAAGATTCTTTAAAAACTCTTTTCTAACATGAAACTCATGTAGTTTTAGTTTTCTCACCATGACCATAATGAACTTTCACATATTTAAAATTCTGCTAAAAATGTTTCAAGTTCAGCTTTGATGGGGTAGCTGTATTTATAAAAATTTGCCATTGACCATTTTCTACATAACATGCATTTTGACTGACAAAGCAATAAGTGGAACACATGGTATACATGAGTCCTTGAGCGTTGAAGCTTTTTCAACTTAAGCAATAATGCTGCACAGGGTCTTTTTACCTTAGTAAGGAGAAGAGGAAATGAGGGGAGAAAAGGAGTGTAAAAATGAAAAATGGGAATTTTACATGAGGCCTCAATGGACTTGAGAGGCTATTAATTTAAGGCAATGGTTCATTGCCTCTTGGGAGTCATAGCCTTCTTTCCAAGTTTGCTGTGAGCAACATAGTCCCACCTCAGAAAAAAATGCCCTGATATTCAACATTCTGCTTACAATTTTAGGAAATTCACGGATTCCCAGAGAGCTCATGGTGAGGGGTGTCTATATTTAAAGAGCAAACCTGAAATGCTCCAGGTTGTAGATTCTTCCCTACAGTTGCACCAATAAAAAGTCAAAAGAGGAAGGAATACCAGTTGCAAAAATCATTTAAGATTTTACTGACCATCAGAAAGTGTCCCCATTTTCATTATAAAGCAGTGTATGTGCACATCAGAGACACAGAGAGTTTGGATGCAATCAAAATGATTAATCCTTTCTATAAGAGCTTTTTAAGAAAAGATGAGGACCAAAGAAGTGGAATCTTCTGCTCCAGAAAACACTTCTTCCATTTTTCCTCTCAAATTTCTTAGCTGCTGAGTGCATTTATAATGAATAACATGCATATATAGGGCAACTCTATGAGCATTTTAAATGATGTCAAATATAAAAACTTACTAGCAAAAATCTGATTTTTTCCTTTTTCCATGGCCTATGCTAATGTATTTTGAACATAAAGGGTTTTAAGATGAGAAAAGAAAATGTGAATCTAGCTTAATTATAACTATGTTCCTTGGGCCATAATATATGGCAAACAATATATAGCAGTTTAATTACAATAAAAGTTTAATGAACGTGTATTGAGTTTATTCCCCTGGCGATAAAATTTTTAGATATTGGAGCATAGCACTGAAAGGTATTCTTTAATATAGAAAATGAAAATGACAGTGGTGACCTAATTAAAATCTTTAAGTGCAATAGAGTTAAAAATTAAGTCTAAAATTCTCCCTTTCACCTGCAATTCTGTACAGCATCAATGGCATGCCACTGTCTATAGAGTGAAGAGAAAAGGGATGGTAGAGTTTATGGAGACCAAGATTTTGGTTAAGAATTGAGTTTCCAACATAAACTCTGGGAGCAAGATTGTTTAGCTTCAGCCTGTGTTAGGAATGATTGCAACCCACTTTGAGTTCTCTCACAATGATTGAAGTGCTGCGGATTAGACTCGTCTAGTTCCCCTCAATGCTTTACAGATTTTTTTATGTACTTTAAATTGAATTTAAAAAGTCTCCTCTTTTTTGAATTCACATTGGTTTAAATGTGATGCTTCTGTAAAGGCTCTATGAATTCAATATCCAATGTAATGTTTTTCCTTGTCCAAAACTTGGAACATTTTGTAAGATGAATTCACCATTCAGAAATAATTTAATATGTGGCCCTGTTGTAGACACAGAAATCAAACATGTTTCCATGAAGGATCAGTAAAAAGAGTGAGTTTATAAAGCAACTGATAATATTTCATAATGAAGATTTTATAAGGCATTTACATTATCTCTTTCAATCACCATGACAACCAAAAATAAAATAACCTCCAATTAACCCTATGACATGAGTGCAATAAAGATTTTTCTTAAAGCAAACACAATTTGTTTTACAAGTTGTTCTGTTGTTTAATAATAGTTTGCTATCATTTATATTTTTATGTGCTTTGATCAGATACAAATTTTAGTAGGGAAATAAGCAAACATTTCTAGAAACGAATTAGAAACAATTGGTTTTAGAATACTAAAAGGATTTTTAAAACTTTCAATTCAGCAAAGTTAATATTTTCCCCCAATTGAAATAAAGGAAAAACAAAAGTGTAGACACTTTCATGGCTTGGAGGACATGATCTTCATGTGCCCAAGGTCATGTTCCTTAGCAGCCACTGTTGGGATCTGCTTCCACTACAGTCCTGCATTGTAGGCACCATTTTGTCTTCTTCAGAAGGTTCATCGAGACATTGGTTACTGTTAACATGTCGCAACGTGAGTCTCTGTAAAAGATAACCAATAATCAGTGCAGCTTATTTCATCTTTAGCTTCACTAGCACATCAGATAAAATCTGTTCTTTAAAAAATCCTTTATGATTTTTATAGTATATAATAACACTGTGATAGGTTTGTAAAAGGAACTGTGTGCAGGTGTCCCTGGATTATTATACAACTTTGACTGTTATGAAGTCATCATTGTCTAATATACCTTTATTTGCAGATGGCTAAAGAAACTGACTGACATTTATCAAGCATTGCCAAGAATTCAGGCTCCTTTGCAAAAAGCCCATTTGTGAGCTCTGAGTTCAGTTGAGGACTGCAAATATTAACAAGCTTTTGCAAAAGCTTAGTTTTCTTAGGCATGTGTTATTCAGTAACCATTTGGTAAACATGCAAATAGATGGCACAGCTGTGACCCAAATGAACAAAACTGCTAGAGATGTTCCCATTTCAAAATACTAAACAAGCTATAGTATCTGTGACTGTAAGACATTCATTGTAGAAAGTGATTATCAGAGCAAAAAATAATCTGTCTTACTTGATAAAATCCTTACAATAGTTTGGTCTGTATTTTTAAGAATCTTAAAAATATAACAAATAAAAACAGGCGCATGATGATCATATATTTTTAAACATTATATTTATATTTTAGTTTCTTCATAAATTCCAATAATTATATGTTAACCAGTCATTATATATCTTCTCTTTGGCATTTTTATGTACATTGGAAACCACATTTTTGGACTTTTCAGATACACATTTTAAATCAACATGATTTATACATACTAATTATATATATTTCTGCTATTTCATGGGCAATACCTAGGATAATATTATATGAAAACCTCTCCAACCAGAAGCAAAGTATTTGAATGTATGAGAGATGATTTGCAAATATATCTTGAAAATAGCACTCTAGATACTTTTTTTGCAAATTACCAAAATTAAAGGTAAACAAAATGGTTTTTTTTTTTTTTTTTTTGGCTCTTGATACTACATTGAAAATGGGATGAAAGTAAATGTAAGGGGTGGGCAGTAAAAATGGCAGAGAAACAGCAGCCAGACGATTGTAATTTGCTTAGATTAGGACTGTAAACATTGTGGACTGCACTGTTGTAAGCAAGGATGGAATGGAGAATAGGTTTGTTGCAGAAGAGGCCTAAGAGACAGCAAGCAGGAAATTAAAAGAGCAAGGCAATTAGATAAAAAGGAAATTGCAAGATTGAGACCTCTGTTGTTGCGCTTTCAAAACATGGAATCAAGCTATTTACACTAAAAAACAAAGAAAGGAATAAATGGCCAAAGATAGGCAAGAAGATGGCTGATTTATGCTTATGATGCCAGAAATTCAACCGGTAGCCAGCTTGAAAAAATAAAGATACATAACAAAAACAATATGTATTTTTTCTAGACAGTTCTAGTTAAAAATCAACAAAATTGTTTCATTTTTGTTACATACCTGTGGTCCTTTGTGTATATATTCTCTTTCAAAAATATCACTTACCATTGCATACTTCTATTAGATCCCTTTTTAAAAAAAGTATGATTTTTCATATATCAAATATGTCATTGCCCATTAAGCTACCCCAGAAAGCACTCCCAGTGTCTTATTACAATTGATCACATATCATAGTAGTTGAATGCTTTGATCAATTTGATCAATTACCTTAGTTCAAAATATAGCACAGACTTGAGATTTTTAAGGATCATGTTGAATAGATGTTGTCAACCGCACAAATAATTTTAAAAACACTAGTTATTACTGTTTTTTTCTAAACAATATATGATTTATTTGAAGGAATTAACTAATAGTCAAAACCCACTGCTGCAGAGACAAACAACTAAATACTTCTCCTTTACAATGTAGTGCAGTAGAAAACCAGACCTTTTAGGCTCAGGTAAATTCCTGTCCTTTACTTACTGGCTGTGAACACTCAGGCATGCTTCAAATTATTCTGAGGAATCATGTTCTTTGTCAGAAAATACTTAGACTTAAACATGCTTACAAATATCCTTTTTCCCTTTCGTTTAAAAAATTTGACCTTCAGTCTACTATCTAACTGTAATCCCCTGGCAACCTTGAAAGGGTAAAAATGTTAACTGTGTTTCTAGGCTACATTGTTTATGGTAAAAATGAACTCTGATAAACTGCATCTGCAACTGATAAACTGCATATATATATATACTAACAGAAAAGCAAAATTCGGGCTTTTCTAAGTGCAGACTTGTAATTCTGTATGTTTTATTTGGTTCCTGGAAGCTAGGCCTATGGAGTTGTTACAAGGAAAGATCATCTTCTGTGAGGATAAGGCCAATAAGCCAGGATGGTTTTGACATCTGCCTGATGTGGATCTCATCTCCTTGCAACAGACTGTCACCTGTAAAGAAGGCTGTAAGAACTGCTAAGGGAACTGCTGAAATTTCTCCTATGGAGAGAAGCACTCTGTGGTCTCTGCTCTAGCACTCTATAGTAGACTTGTGAGAATAAATATTTAGTTAAGCCTAAACCTCCTTTTTTGGCACTGCACATATCAGGTTTGGTTGCTTTGAAAGCAAACTAACATAATACACATAAATCGCTTTGTATGCAAGTTCTCTTTGTGCAAAAGACCTAGACTTTTCCAGCTTTACCAACTCTTACATTTGGAATGTCTTTGGCTTGAACATAGTTCTAATTAAAATAGGACCCCATATGTTGTCCCCTCTCCATAATTTCATTCCCAGCCTTGTTACAAGACTTCTCAGCTCAATTGTTTCCTCCACTAACAATCTTTAAGTGGTTCATCTGAACCAGAAAAATGCCCCAATCTTCCTTGTGTTCTCATTGTAAGGTATGGGACAAAGTAAAGTCCTTTATTTATTGAATAATAAACCCCTTAAAACTGAAAGCTAAGACATGTTCTTATTTGCACTCTTTACAAGAAGTACGTATCAGTTTATTGACTTGACCTGAATAATGATTCATTTTATTGCTTACTGAAAAGATAGTCAGAAATCATACAAGTGAGGGATAAAAGATACAACTTAAAAAAATATTGTTTCACTTAGGCAACCACAAAGAAATGCTTAGAAATAATTTTCTTTATAAAGGTATTGAAAACCACATCTTAGTCTTTAATAATGTTTGCTTAGTGTTTTAATTAAAATAATAAGATTTAGAAAGGATATGCCATATTTGCATTTAACCAAAGTATCTGAATAAAAAGAAACAAAATAAATGATTTCTGTGTCTTAGAAACAATCCTTTTTTTTGGCCCTGTTAGTTTTTTATTGATTTTTTTTCAGATCTGATGACGCAGAACCTGTTGTCATATAGACATGGCTACAGTTCGCCTCAAAGAGAGCTAATATTTCATAATATTGTTCAAGTATATTTATGCATATATATGTTTAAAATAAAGAAACAAAAAACAAAAAAACCCCCTACTCATTAAGGATAGACTAAACACAACTTAATATGTGCAGTCCCCAAATTAATGAGTAGCTAGGAAGTAAAAGACAGAGAGTTAACGCCATGGAGAAAAGGTCATACAAATTTTTCTTAACCACATTTTAAAGGAGTTTCCAGATTTCAATAAGTGAACATAACAAAAATACTAAAATAAATTTAATAAAATCTGCAACACAAACCTCCAAAAATCATTAGAGAATGTAATCGGTAGAATTCCCAAAAATATTTCTAAAAATTTCCATTCTTGTATAGTTTCTTAGTAGCCATTTTTGCAAAGTGCTATCATTACAGGTTTCCACAGTAGGATGCTGGGAGCCATCAGCTACTTTGTTCACTGAGAGACAAGACTGGGTGATTATATGAAGAAGAGTGTGGGTCTGTTTGACAAAGAAAATAATGAATAATGAGGAAATCAAGTACAAAGACAGTGATAAATCAATCATCCTAGGCAACATGCAATTTCTATTGGATAAAGATGGAAGGCACATGTCACAATAATTGCATCCATGGAGCTGTGGGCCACATTTTTTTTAGATGGCTTTAATATCAACCCTATAAGGAAGGAATAAATGAAGATAAGACTGAGAATATGGAGAGGGGCTTAAGATTAAATGATGAAATATTTTTGGCAAATGGTTATTTTAGATATAAAAGATTATATTCTTAGCCTTCATCCTAGTAATACAATGCTTTTTAGTACCAGATGAGTTATTTGGGAGTGGATATTCAAAATAGTTGATTAGTCCAACTATGACCCTTGGCCTCCTCATTCTTTCACCCTAAAATTCAATAAACATCAGGGACAAATTCAGAGGATAATTTAGCTTTAAGGCTTTACTTTGAACAGTATGGTACTCAAATTGCTCCCACTTATGTTTTTACAAGGCTAACCTGGTTGTGTTCCACAGGTACGCTGCCACCTTTGTTAGATGTCAATTAGAAAGGTAGGTAATGAAGGGAGGAAAAAGATCAACTCTTAATCTAATTCTCCAAACAATTTTAATTAATTAATTTCTCTGTCTGTTTCTTGCTCTCCATCTATTTCCTCCACAGGAACATAAGCTCCAGGAAAGCCACAGGCTATGGCCACCTACATCTTGACACAGTGCCTGTCCATGGGAGACACCAAGTAAGTCTGTTGATTCAAACACTTAGTGAAAGGCCAGTGAAGACAATAAATCCTGTTAAAATTAAGCTACTTCTCTCAGGCAGCTTAATGAACACAAATTATTGGATTTATGTTTTCAAGGATTTATCTTCTACAGTAAAATAATACATAATTTGTAAAGAAAGAAAAAATAACATTGTATTAATAATATTGTTAAATATGTAGTTAATATTAAAACTATAAATAATATTGTTAACTATATAGCTTGATTTTTTTAAGAAGACTAGTTTATATTTTTGTTTTTAAACCAAACATGAATTTTCCATCCATACTGTTCAAAACTGCTAGGCTAGATCATCCTCTACTCTCAGTGATATTTCTTCTTGTAGTGAACTTTTCTTGGAAAATGCCACTTTAACATCAAAGATATTAGCGTAAATGATGTTAATTTCATTTGTAAATAAAAGAAAAATTATTTTTATGACATAAAACAAAAACAAAATGATTTTGCTTATCCTCTGGAAACATGACCCCAGGGCATAAATACAATATAGAATTTTCATTAAAAAACATGACTGTAACATATATGTCCCCAAGGTGTTTATCAAATGAATGGCCATGAAAAAATAGTCAAAGAACTTTCATTCCAGGTACTTCTAAAAAGCCATAGCCCAGAAGAAAAATTACAAATCTTGTCCTTATTGAGACAAAAATTATTTTTCATTTAAAAACACACAAAATTATTTAGTGTCTTCATTTGCTTGAAAACAAAGCATAGTTCTTTTCTGAGTATACTGTTTGAAAAGATAACAATTATTAATATTGTATGTATGTTCTAATAATTTTATGTATTTATATAATTGAGGTCATATAATAAAATATTCTTTTATTCATGTTGTGGGCATTTTTTCTATCATTAAAATAATCTAAAAACATACTATTAAGAAATAAAATATTTCTCTAAAATGAATTTGCCAAAACCAATTTAACTTTTTTATTTGCAGGGAATATCTTTCCAATTTGGAGCTATTGCAAATAACAAAAATATATTGTATTTCAGAGATATTTGATCAATATATTGATATTCAGAGATATTTGCCATTATCAATAATACATGGCAAATATCTCTGAACATCAATGTCTACATCTGTCATCATTTCTTTGGAAATGATTCTTAGAAGTGAAATTGCAAGGTCAAATACATGAACACTTTAACACATATCAGCAAAGTCCTTTAAAATATATCTATAACAGTAATTTTGTAATAATAGCAGCAGCAGCTAACACTTTTTGTGCTTGCTATCTGTCAGGATACTTTACGGGTGTCAGTCTCACTGCATCTTCACCAATATTACATGTTGCTGTTAAAAACATTTCTTGCCGTATTGATAGGATAAGCAAGAAATGAATACAGTAACACACATAAAATGATTTTATGATTTTTAAAAACTTGTCATTTTCTTTGGCTACATTTCTGCTATGCTGTTTATTCAAGTCCTTGTACATTTCTATATGTGGTATACTATTTCCCTTTCAAAAAGTATAGTAATTAAGGGTTGATATGCTCTTTATTAGGTATATCAACCATTAGTTATATCTGTTTTTGTTGCAAATGCCTAATTAGTCTACTTTGTTTTGTTTTAGAGAAAGGGTCTCACTATATTGCCCAGGGTGGCCTCGAACTCCTGGGCTTTAGCAATCCTCCCATCTCAGCTTGCCAAGTAGCTGGTACTACAGGCTCATGCCACTACATCCGGCTATATTAACTCAACTTTGAAGACAATGTGACATCCAGGCTGACATGCAACTTACTGCCAAATATATTTTCCTATAGCTTTGTTTAAAATATTGACTAAAAATAGTATCATCTAAACCCTAAGCTAGTATTGAGTTTTGTTTATAATATGGTATTACTTTATTGTTCTCCTCTAGAATGTAAAGCCTTGGTATTTCCTGCAATGTACAATATTTTAATCATAACATGTAAAAATACATAAGAAAAATATTAATGATTCCTGCCTTTAAATATATTTGCAAATTTGACTAACATAAAATGTAGCATGGAGTATCTCTAAATTTACCCTTCCAAATATATAATTCCTACTTAAAGCCAGCTGGAATCAGGCTAAACAATCTTGGTGACAAAATAAGAGCCATTAATATTGTAAAATTAGGCCATACCTTGGTATTAAAACATACTAATTAAAAAAATAGATATTTTAATGAACTGACTGCATAGTTGATTTAAGAGCCAATTGCACAGGTCTCAGTTTAAAAGTTGGTATAGTAAAAGATTAAAATAAAACCCAATCAATTATGTTATTACATATAATCATATACAAAATAAGTATAAATTTGTACTATTATATTTAATAGCAAAGATAATAGGAGTTCTGTTAATCAAGCATAGAATAACAATTAAAAATTAATATAACAAAGTTGTTACTCAAAACATTAATTATGATCTCCAGACAAAGTAATCTATGCATTCAGTCGAACAGAAATATTATAAAATATGAAGTGTAATCATTTAACATATAGGAACTACAAATATGACACTAATATATTGAAATTCCTACTCACTACTTCTAATAAGAAATCACAGCTATGGGTCAATAGGAATATGGAAAGGTAATACCTGTGTAATGCACACAACCTTCAAAAGGTAAATTGAGACATTGTTTTTCTTAGGAATGCTACACAGGGGAATGGTTGGGATGCACTTAAAGATCACTTACCTTGAAATTATAATCCCATTTACCTGCTCTCTAATAAAGGTAAATAAAAGATGGTAGTGTAAGTAAAGTCTAAATATTAATCTAACACATTTTACCTACGGAAAAAAATTCCTTATATTGTGACTCTGGAAACTATTTGATACAGATGTATATAGAATTCACAACAAGTATTTTCTAAGTCAACTTGCTCAGTCACATGAAAAATAAGTTATTTTTAGCATCATATTTTTCTCCCTTTTTTTCTTTGTTGCATAGTGTTTGCTGAACATAAGTGTTCTGATCTAAAATTAGATTCTCACACTGTATGTAGCTGCCTAGTTATTCAAAAAGAAATGTAATTATGTGCACATATCATAGGGAAATATTCTAAATTGATTGGAACATAATTGTAATGTTCAAACAGAATATAAGAACACCTGAACACAGTAGAATGAATGGATGACAGAACTTTATAAAAATAATTTTTAAAATGTCTCAGTGAGATGAATTTTTTTTTCTTTTCATTTAATCCTGGCAATAGGCATTTCATGGCACAGAAGGGTTTGTGCAATTTATTTAAGCTTCTAGACCACGTAGGTACCCCACAATTTTGCTAATGATGCCCAGGATGCCCTCAATTCAAACAGATTAGGCCACATACAAGATGACAGTGAATTGAATTCGTGGTTATTTAAGAACTATTTAGTTAGGGGTGTGAGAAACTACATTTCATATCAAAGTTGACCAAAGAAGTGCATTTATTGCTAACATGTGCTTAGTTTCATTCAATTACCAGGATAAGCAATTAGATATTATATTATGAATATGTATAGCTGAAGTTTGTAAGCAATTAGAGCAAAATGACAAAGTAGTTTTATGACTGCTTATTTAGCTAAATAGACAATATTTATTATAGAACATATTTCCCACTATTAAAAAAATGAGAAATTTTATGTCAATAAAATTTGGTATAACAAATAACTGATAACATTTAGTTATTCCGTTTGAAATACCGTATATTTAGCTTATTATATCTTAACCATTGAAAGAATCTAATTATTTCCAGTTTTTCGATAACATCAAGAGGCAATGTAGTGTAGTAGAAAAATTGCTGGATTTACTGCCAGAATCTGGCTGTGCAAACTTAAACGAGGCATTTACCCTATGCTTCATTTTACTAATGTGAAAAACAGAATATCTGTCTTATAAGACTATTGTTAAGAATTGCATGAGAAAACAGATACGTGTTGAACTGTATTCCTTCTCTTTTACCCCACTCACCTAAGAAGTAAACAAAACCAAAGTAGCTGGATGGATTCCATGTTTTGTGGCTTCATAACTGTTTCCATTTTTCTCTGGATATTCCAACAATCTTGCTTCTATTTATGACTTTCTTTTCTAAGATTGAAAGGACTATGGGAGATAAGGTGATGGAATATTTCTGCTGTTCACATGGTGAGATTCACAATTGTACTGATAGCTAGCTTGCTTGGAATACTTTATTAGGACTTGAAACCTAGCTCTGCTGCTGGCGGTGTAATCTTTGTGCTTTAGTTCCTCCTGATAAAGGCTTAAAGGAGAGAACTTTAAGGTACATTTCAGTTCTGTAATTCTGTGAACTCCAACAATTTTTATTCTGCCTTGAACCTGCGCCACCTCAGAGATTTTTCAAAGAATAATTTTGTCCTTGTTAGCAAAAGATAAAGAATTGAGTTAAAGTAGTAAGCAGGGCGCATTTACTTTCCACAGGTTGGAATATGAGAAGAATAGAACCACTGAGCAATTATTCCTCTTTCTCATCTCAACACCTCTTATCCTTTTGCTCCCTCTCCCTCTCTCTGCTCCTCTCTGGAGGCCTTGCCATTTTCCAAATTGTATTCATGCCTTTTCCTAAATTTGTAACATTCTTTAATCAGTACATAAAAAGACTATGGAAGACACATAGATATTTGACCCTGTCCTTTTCAAATGTAAATGTGTCTATGAATGATCGGAGATTTTGTTAAAATACAAACTTGGATTCAGTGTGTTTACCATGGGTTCGGATCCTGCATTTCGAACAAGTTCCCAGGTGGCGCCACTACTCCTGGAATTACCCTGTGGGTAGCAAGGGGTGGAACCATTCTGTGAACTAAAGAAACCCTAAATGTAAAACTTACAAGCATAGTAATAAATGTTGAATTTCAATTTTGTTTAAAAAAATCCTTTTTAATGACCTTCTCAAAAATATAATCACATTTCAAAGCTGAAATTTCCAGAAAGGCAATGTATTATTCCTACAATTGCTCTATTCTCATGTCATTTATTAGATTATGACCTATACATTTTTTAATTTGGCAAAGTGGTGTCATTAGACAATGTAAACATCACTAGTTAATTTTGAAAACATAAACATATAAGAGAATTTAATTAAGCTATATAATTCAGATGATCAAATTATTTAAAATAAAAATTTCTCAATATTTATGGCATTTTATAAGCTTTTTGTGTGTGTGGTCCAAAGTCAAAGTAAACATGACACAAAATGGTACAGTGCTCTGAAATACTGCAACAGATTACTACTAGTCATCCAAAAGAGTAAATTTATAGAAATCATTTATTTATCTACCTATGTGAAGCTACCTATTTTTTTTTCACTTTTTACTTAAAATTCCTTAGTATCCAATAGCATTGCTACTAGCTGACAGAAAATGTAAACAAAAATATACACCAAATTGCTAACAGTAGTTATTTGAGAAATGAAAGAATTTGAGTTATGATACTGTTCACTCAAGAGTTATGGAAAAGTTTAAAGATTAAAAGTGGTATTCTAAAATTCCACACTGCTTCCTTTTATAAAAACGTATACGATCATTCCCCTTTCTTAATAAATATATTCTAGATTTTCTTATTTTTAGCATAAGCTCAGTAGAGTCCCAGGTTCCTGGTAGAAACTAAACAGTAACAACAAGAACAAGTTTTATTTAAAAATAAATATCACATAGGATTTCTACTATATCTGTACATTTTACTGCACTTTTCCTCATAGAAGAGAGTACTGATGAAGGATTTACCTACATGTATTTTGCAAAGGCACTGTTTTCTGTAGGATTAATATCAAGGATGGTACAAATAAGTAATAGTTGAAGAGAAAAAAATTGGTGGTCAGACAAGGTGAGTAGGATATAGCGAAGGCAATAGCATCTTAATAGAACACATTGGTACGACATACAAAGAATTCTCAGTGTTTGTCCTCAATTGTGGCCCAGAAGATGATTTTGTGCCCTAAGATCCTGGTAACACTGTATAAGTGTTGGGCCCAAAATTAACCCTACATAACCAGTTTCAAATCCTGTAAGAATTCAGTAAGTTTTTCTAACATTCAACTTAAGAAACTACAGACTCATGCAAATATTAAAACGACATTCAAAAAGGTTTTTAAAAGGTCTTGTTAAAATATCAGTACCAAAAACACTGTAGATTGGTTTTTAAAATGTTATTCTTGTAGAAAATTTTAGGCTTGCATGGAATACTGCATCTGTGAGACTCACTTACCTCTATAGTAGTATTTATCTTTTAAGCAGAATGAAGTTTAGTTTTCCTTTTAAATAAATCACCTACCACTTAATAATGTGGGAAATGTAACACAGACGACCAATTCATTTTGTTAACCATAAAAGAAAACTGAAAGAAATGAAGCTGTTTTCAAGAGTAAGCTTCCTTATGCAAAGGAAAATATTTCTTTTTTATTAGCTCCATCTGATGGCTGATCTGGTTTTTACACACTGCCTGGAGATAAATTTCCAACAGTAATTTTGTTGTTTTCTCTCCCTCTCCTCTGTCAGAAAGGTGTACTATCAATATAGCCTTGAGAAGAGGCTACTCAGCTTTTTATGTGACTAATTAGTTTATTGAATTCTGCAAAATATTTACAATTGTAAACAGTAAAGAAATCTTGTTAATCTTGTCAGATATTGTTCCTTCCAGTTGAGGAACATAAATGTCAGTGATTAGTATTGTAAAATTTAAAATTTGAAAATATGGACATATTGTCAATATTATCCTGTATGCACATCTTCACACAAACGTCTCAGATAGACTTAGCTTACCCCTTGCCTAAGTTATGTTTGGCATGTACATGGAGATAACAAGTTGTCATACACAAAACTGATTTTATTGTCTTCATTCATATTTTATATTAATAGACCAATTTGGTGAAACCTGTTTATATAATATGCCATCCTAATGTAATCAGATATGAGCCTGCATGCTTGAAAATCTAATTCTGCCAATGTAGATAAAAACCAGCTTAAGATTTAAATGTTGAATGTTGAAATATATAACTGAGCTTAAGCATCAAATAATAAGTAAATTAAGGAAAATACTATACCTCAGCATCATATTCCCATAACTGATTTCCTCTCATATGGTGGCATTTTAACATGATTACAGGTCCATTGAGTCTAGAAACATCCAAGCACAAGTCATCGGTTCGGATTTCTTTGTCAGCAGTGTAAGAAAATACCTGAAAATGTAAAATTCAGCTAATAAAATAGTATGTATGTTTTAAAATGTCACAATAGAGCAGATCTATCCGTGGAAGCTTTCGTATCAGATAAACTTGTGTTTTCAAACGATTGCTAGTATGTTATCTTGAGAAAGCTAATTCATCTCTTTGAGTCTTTTTCCTCAACTGCAAAATAGGGACAAAGTCATCTGTTTTATGATGTTTTGGTGAGGCCTCAGTTTAACAAAACAAACTTTTAAATACCCATTATTTGCTGGCACTGTATTTCTTGCATGATACTTGCACTATAAAGCACACAATAGGTTAAATAAAATAAAATTTGCAAACTTCACGGGGCTCAGTGAAGGCAGTCCCTGTTCCTACTATCGAATGACCAGTTCTCCAATTCTACAATGTCATTTTTCATATAGAAGTTTAAATCTTTCTTCTGATAACATAAGTACATCGTGTAAGTTTTATTAAATATTGTCAGTGAGCTTCTGAAGGTTGTAGAAGTATCTTCTCTAGAGATCTTATTAAAGGTAGGCTCTACACTTATCTCTCTAATATGGTTTGCCTAAGCTTAACTCCATCAATTCGTCTGAAAATATCCAAGAAATGTCACGGTGGATTATGGACTCTTTGCTGGATAATTCAATTGAACTATAATAATCTTTATTATTTTGTTCCTGGTGTGAATAATTTATTTACAACATTGATTATTAAGGTTTCATGAGGATTTTTTTCTTTTTTTAGACAGAGTCTTGCTCTGTCGTCAGGCTGGAGTGCACTGGTGTGATCTGGGCTCACTGTAACCTCCGCCTCCCGGGTTCAAGCGATTCTCCTGCCTCAGCCTCCCGAGTAGCTGGGACTATGGGCATGCGCCACCATGCCGGGCTAATGTTTTGTATTTTAGCAGAGACGGGGTTTCACTGCGTTGGCCAGGATGGTCTCAATCTCCTAACCTCATGATCCGCCTGCCTCGGCCTCCCAAAGTGCTGGGATTACAGGTGTGAGCCACCGCACCCGGCCTCATAAGGGTTATTAAGCACATAATTATAGAATGTGTTTTCTTCTTTTAACTGTGATAAGCATTGTTCAGTATTCTGTGGGTTTTTCTTTCTCCTTGCAATGTCAACAGAATACATAATGAGAAAGGTCATGTCAGGATCTTTTTGTTTCTCAAAGATATCTGAGGAAGTCAGCTTTACAAATAACATAAACTCTGGAGCTCCGTAAGCTGAAAGAGTTAGTCTTGGAAGAGTTGCCTCTGCAGCACTGCTACTCAGAACTTCTATGAAAATCACAAGAAGTGGTGAGAGGAGGCAGCAAAATCAATGACGGAACACAAATACCCTCTTCTGCCAACCGCTTAAAAGGAAATTATCGGGGGCTGGGTCGGTGGCTCATGCCTGTAACCCCAGCACTTTGGGAGGCTAACGTGAGAGGACTGCTTGAGCTCAGGGGTTTAAGACCAGCCAGGGAAACATACAGAGATGTCAGCTCTACAAACGATAATAAAAAGAAAATTATCCAAGCATGGTGGCACATGCCTGTTGTCCCCACTACTTGGGAGGCTGAGGTGGGAGGGGCTGAGGTTGGCAGATTGCTTGAGCCATGATCACACCACTGCACTCAGTCTGGGTGACAGAGCAAGACCCAGTCTCAAAACAACAACAACAAAAACCAGAAAATTCTTCACAAAGGTTATACATTTTCTCAATAATATACAAATTTGAGAAATGTGAAGTACATTTAAGTGAATTATGTAAAATATATCACAGACTTCATATATTCAATTCACAAATAAATTTTCTAGGTTCTTTACTTTTTTTCATGTTCATACATTTTTATGAAGAACATCTGGTCACCTAAGAAGAATAAAATAAAAACCCATCAAACAGAAATATTCATATCCTCCCCAAACAGTATTATTTTAAACACAATTACAAACTTATTTAATTACACAAGTGAGAATCTTAAGCTGAGAGAAGGAAATTTCTAGAGAAATTTCTTTTGTTCATTATAGGATTATTTCAATAATGAAGGATAGTCTTCGACATTAAAATTGCTTCCTTTTAAAGTGTACAAATGCCAGTGTAAAAGGAAACATCATAACACCCATTTCAGCCTTAATTTTCTAATGGCTCAGGCCATTTTTATACAGTGTATTCTTTTCCAGTCTCTTAAGACAGTTTGGAAACAGTACCTGTTGAACCTTTCAGAGAGCAGTCTACCATATCCCTTGATCCTCAATTTCTAATTTAGATTCATTTGTGGTTGTTAGACTTATAAGTAATTTACATTTAAGAAAGATATATCTGTAGAATAGTTTCTGTACTTATATGTGTATATAAATTATATGTCTGCTAAATTTTTTTTGGCCTTTGTACTTGAAAAAAAATTAACAGATGTTAAAATATTTGGCTCACAAGCAATTTTTGTTAAAAACAATCTGTAGATAATGCTTCCTTATTTTTCTTGGATTAATGTAAAATCAGGATCAATTTGCTTTTTGTACCTGGGAAATAATCTCATTGTATGCTTGTTTCTAGGATGTCTTTTACTCTTGATAATAATAAAAAGTCAGTGCATGTCAGTATATACATATCCTTCTTGATTTTGTCTGGAAATTATTAGGTTTGATCTCAATTATTTATCATTTATATCCATTAGCTTTTTAACCCATAATTGTCATTATTAAAATTTTTTCATATTTACTACTGTAAAAGGTTCATGGAATTCACTTCGGGTATACTGAAAACATCATATGTGAAATACTTTGCAGAGATTCTGGCACACAGACAAAATTCAGTAGCTGATATTTAGCGTTATTATTCCCAGTCTTGGAGTTAATCCCAAATTGAGGATTTCTTCCCAATACTGCCAAGAAATTATAGTATAAGGGTCCAGCAATGTTTGCTCTTGCCTGTCTGTGCTGACCCCTTGGCCACTGCACAAGTCCCGAGGGAGAGTTTATAATACCTGATGACAGATGTTTCTGATAATTTCAGCATTGTATTATGACCCTCTAGATTAACTACTTATGAGTTCCTTTATGACTTTGGGGACAATCTCCAAATCTCATGCTGTATTTCCTAGGAAGCAGCTATTCCCTATAGCTGTTGCTTGTTTTTCCGTCTCACTACTCCACAGACACTCTCAGTTAGTATGTGTAAGGCCCAGCCTGTCCTTGCTGTGGTTGAAACCTTTATGCCTGACTATGTGAGTTAAAATATTTCTAACCTGAATACCAATGAAGCACTTTACCTTAGACTATCACATATGCTAATAACTACACTATACAAGATTGATTCATTCATTAATAAAATCTCATTGTACATTCTCTTAAAATAATGGAAACAATCCTTCTTCCTTGTCTAATTATCTCTCAGATTGCTTTATCATCGGTTACCAATACTTAGTAAAGCAGAACTGTGTTACATGAACCATAGATTTAGCATATGTTTCCATTTGTTCCAGTGCCAGCCTGACTTTAATGACAATTAATTGGTTCAAAGTCTAATCACTTTAATTAAGCTAAGGTGACTAGAAGCAGGGAAAAACAATCAATCTCTGTGGCTTTCCTTCCATTATAAAAGAGGAAACAGGGAGAAAGTTAACATTAACTGAACACTACCTTTTTTAAAAAATGTGTTCTATGCTTCATATATATTACATCAAATAAATTTGCTCTATTCTTTTATTGTGCAATTACATTTATATTTCTCTGAATGTATACCAACTTACAGTACTGCAAAATGTAACAGGTAGAGCTCTTTGTATGAATCCTATGGATTTAGTAATTTATAGTGTTTTTAAAATTCTGTTTCACACTTAATGTTCATGTTGTCTAAACTGTAAAATTATGAGCTATCTAGTATCACATATATTCTTATGTAGTCCTTCAGTCAAGCTAGGTCTACAACCAACCACTAAAATGGTCATTTTTGAGTCAACTCTTTTAATCTCAGCTATCTTATAAGATGGTGATAATGATACAGGTGATAATGTTTATGCTCCATTTTGTGGACCTTGTTGATTATTATGCCTTAATCCCAGCACTTTGGGAGGCCGAGGTGGGCAGATCACAAGGTCAGGAGATCGAGACCATCCTGGCTAACATGGTGAAACCCCATCTCCACTAAAAATACAAAAAATTAGCCAGGCGTGGTGGCAGGCGCCTGTAGTCCCAGCTACTCGGGAGGCTGAGGCAGGAGAATGGCGTGAACCCGGGAGGCAGAGCTTGCAGTGAGCGGAGATCGCACCACTGCACTCCAACCTGGGCTACAGAGGGAGACTCCAAAAAAAAACAAACCAATAAACTAATTAATCACTGTAATAACTCAGTTTTTATTGTTTACTGTTGTATTAGTTCACTAGGGCTGCCATAACAAAGTACTATGGACTGGGTGGCCTAAGCAACAGAAATTTATTTCCTGACAGGTTTGGAGGCTGGAAGTCCATGATCAAGATCTTATTAGAGTCAGTTTCTGCTGAGGCCACTCTCTTTGGCTTGTAAGAGGGATCTTCTCCATGTGTCTTCACAGGGTCTTCCTTCTCTGTTTGCATGTGTCCTAATCTCCTCTTTTTATAAAAACACGTTACATTAGATTAGGGCACCCTAATGATGCCATTTTAACTTTACTTCTTTAAAGACTCATCTCTAATATGGTTACATTCTAAGGAACTTGGGGTTAAGACTTTAACATATGAATTTCTAGAAGAGCACAATTCAGGCCACAACACCACTAACCCTTTACAATGTGTTGGAGTAGATAACATATCTTTCCTTATTCCTAAGTGAAAAACATAGTGTGCATTTTTTTTTTTTTTTTGGCTACCCTGTTTAGGTCACCTTGGGATTCAATTCAGAAATTAGAATATACTGTTTAGTAGTACTAATCAAAACTCTAAATGTAATGTAATATCAAATAATTCCTACTTCACATTGGGCCTAATTTATGTTGGCAGCCTGCAGAGGCAAAGGTTTTTTCTGTTTTACGACTTAAGCTTTTTTTTTTTTCCCTCTCTGTTCCTACCCACTCCCAAATTCACCCAGTCTGCTCATCAGTTTATTTTTTATTTTTTATTTTTTTATTCTTCCAGAGTGGCAAAGCTGTAAGAGAGGTCTTACTTGAACTGTTTTGTGTAACTCCTTCCTGTTCTCCAGCCTGCCAGAGATTTAAAGCTCCCTGTCCTGAGACCATTTGGATTTTCTTAAAGATTCCCATCTCTGAGCACCTCTTAACTGAAGTGCAAAGAGAGAGGACAATGCATACTTTATAAGTGAGCCACTTTTTGTGAAAACTCTGGGAGGCAGGCTAACGTTAGGCAGTGCAGTCAGTTCCTTGTATTCAGGTGTCACAAGCCAGCCTTACCATGTGTGAGTCAGGCCACAGCCTGCCATATTCTCAAGTACCAGAAGCATAGACCAAGCTCTCCAACTGGCATCCTACATAATTTGCAGGTCCCAGTGCAAAATGAAAATGCAGAACTTATTTTTATAAAATTATCAAGAATTCCAAGATTGTAGGGCTCTGTGTGATTGCATGGGTTGCAAACTCAAGAATTTCCCGGCCTTGAATCCTCCTCTTACTGGAAGCTACAATCCCAGCCCCTCTCCTCTAGAGGGAGGGCAACTAATCTCTCCAGGCAAAATCTTATAATCTTCTCCATATTCTGATACCTTCCATTATGGGTTGAACTGTGGCTCCCCAGATGATATATTGAAGTCCTAACCACCAGTACCACAAAATGTGTACACTTATGGAGATAGTCCTTATGATGAAGTCATACTGGAGTAAGATGGGCCCTTAATCTACAAGGACTGGTGTCCTTACAAGAGAATAGAGACAGAGAAAAGACAGCCATGTGATGATGGAAGTAGAGACTGGAATGATGCATCTACAAGCCATGGGACACCAAGGATTGTTGGCAAACACTGGAAGCTAGAAGAGGAAAAAGATGATTCTCCCTTAGGTTTCAGAGGGAATATGGCACTTCTGACACCTTGATTTCAGACTTCTAGCCCCCAGAACTGTAAGACAATAAATTTCTATGGTTTTAAGCAACCTAGTTTGCAGTAATTTGATACAACAGCTCCAGCAAACTAACATACCTCCTTTTCCTCCTCATGCTGGTTGAAGCGTCTAAAGTCACGAAATCAGATTTCCAAAGTGTCTTTGCAGATTTTGCACAGGAAAATCTGATTTTAGATTGTCATTGCAAATTTTGCGTAGGGAAATCTGATTTTACATTTCACATTTATTGTATCTTGGTATCTGGGCTGAAATTTTTTAACACCCAGTTATACTTTCCAATAGCATAAAATCAACCATTTTCAAAATACTTTTCTATTATAGCTATATCTATCTTCATAAAGGTATTTTATAATGTGACCAGGTGATTTTCCTGATTTTATGTATACTTTATTGAGGTCATAATGATTTCTGCCTCTGAATTTATGTTGTAATCAAATGAGTACTATCTATAATGGATGATACTATATATAAAGCCAATTCAAATCTCAATTCCTTTAAATCTCAGTATTTTTCTTTTCATAGATGATGTTTTAGTCTGTTCTCACACTGCTATAAGGACATACCCAAGACTGGGTAATTTATAAAGGAAAGAGGTTTAATGGACTCACAGTTCCACATGGTTGGGGAGGCTCACAATTGTGGTAGAAGGTGAAGGAGGAGCAAAGGCACATCTCACATGGTGGCAGGCAAGAGTGTGTGTGCAGGGAAACTGCCCTTTATAAAACCATCAGATCTCGTGAGACTTATTCACTATCATGAGAACAACACGGGAAAAACTTGCCCCCATGATTCAATTATCTGCCACCAGGTCCCTCCCATGACACGTGGGGATTATGGGAGCTACAATTCAAGATGAGATTTTGGTGGAGACACAACCAGATCATATCAGATGGTAAGCATTCTTTCTTTTTCACATACATGTATGGTTTGTTCTGGATTTTTCTTTTTAGGGAGAATGTCCAAAGACATTCTACAATTCTTCAAATACCGAAAACAACATCTAAATAATCTCAAGGACTGCTGTGAGAAGGATCTAAAATATTCTGTTAAATTAATTTTACATAATGAAAGACTAGGTGTCACTTTTTTTTTTTTACCAATTGTATTATGTTTAAAATCCTAATTTATGTATAGTTACTTCTTTTAAAATACTCTTTTTTCATGACCCTTTAGAAAAACTACAAACGTTTGCTCAAATCTCCAGCGTGAGCCTGTGCTAATGAAACCTTGTTCCAGCAGTACAAGTTACAAAGCAAGAAAGCAAAGGCATTGCTGTATTATTGGGACCTGAATCTTGTCTCTTTCTGCAAAGGGCTCAGGAATTAAATGCCCTTTACTTGCTCTATCTTGCCACACGGTTTCTTTCTTTCCTTTTTTAAATCCATAGATGAAGAGGGGTGTGAATGGGTATGTATGTACATGCGTATACACAGGCATACTTCAGAGATACTGTGCGTTCAGTTTCAGATCACTACAGTAAAACAAGTATCGCATTTAAAGCAAGCCACATGAATTTTTTTGTTCCCCTGTACGTGTGAGTTATGTTTATACTATACTGTAGCCATATTAAGTGTGCAGTAGCATTGTGTCTCAAAAAACAATGTATATTCCTTAATTAAAAATACTTTATTGCTAAAAAATGCTAACAATTATCCTAGCCTTCGGTGAGTGGTAATCTTTCTGCTGATGGAGGGTCTTGCCTCAATGCTGATGGCTGCAGACTGACCTGATGAAAGTTAGGTGGATGTAGTAATTTTAAAAAATAAGACAACAATGAAGTTTATCACATCGATCAACTTTTCCTTTCACTAAAGATTTTTCTGTAGCATGTGACGCTGTTTGATAGCATTTTACCCACAGTAGAACTTCTTTCAAAATTTGAATTAATCCTCTCAAAACCTGCCACTGCTTTATCAACTTGAGTTTATGTAATATTCTAAATACTTTGTTGTCATTTCAACAGTGTTCACAGCATCTTCAATAGGAGTAGTTTCCATCTCAAGAAACCACTTTCCTTGATCATTAATAAGAAGCAATGCTCATTCATCAAAGTTTTAGCTTGAGAGTGCAACAATTCAATCACATCTTCAGGCTCCACTCCTAATTCTAGTTCTCCTGCTATTTCCACCTTATCTGCAATTATTTCCTCCATTGATGTCTTGAACCCCTCAAAGTCATCTAAGAGGGTTGGGATTAACTTTTTCCAAACTCCTGTTATTGTTGATATTTTGACCTCCTCCCATGAATCACAAATGTTATTTATGGTATCTAGAATTGTGAATACTTTCCATAAAGTTTTCAATTTACTTTGCCCAGATCTATTACAGGAATCACTATGGCAGTGAGAACCTTAGAAAATGTATTTCTTAAATAGTAAGACTTGAAAGTTGAACTTACTCCTTGATCTATGGTCTGCAGAATGAATATTGTGTTAGCAGACATGAAAACATTAATCTCCTTGTACATCTCCATCAGAGCTCTTGGGTGACCACGTAAATTATCAATGAGGAGTAATATTTTAAAAGAAATCATTTTTTCCTGAGAAATGGGTCTCAACAGTGGACTTACAATATTTACTAAACCATGTTGCAAACAGATATGCTGTAATCCAGGCCTTGTTGTTCCATTTACAGAGCACAGGCAGAGTAGATTCGGCATAATTGTTAAGGGCCCTAGAATTTGGGGAATGGTAAATAAATGAACATTGGTTTTGACTTAAAGTCACTCGCTATATTTTTCCTAACAAGAGAATCAGCCTGTCTTTTGAAGCTTTGCAGCCAGGCATTGACTTCGCTTTTCTAGCTATGGAAGTCCCAGATGGCATCTTCTTCCAATTGGGTGCTGTTTTATCTACATTGAAAATCTGTTGTTTACTGTATTCACATTTATCAATGAGCTTAGCTGGATCTTCTGGATAACTTGCTGCAGCTTCTCCCTCAGCACTTGCTACTTCACCTTGCCCTTTTACGTTGTGGAGAGAACTTCTTTCCTTAAAACTCATAAATCAACTTCTGCTGCCTTCAAACTTTTCTTCTGCAGCTTTCTCACCCATCATAGAATTAGAGTTAGGGCCCTGCTGTGGATGAAGCTTTGGTTTAAAGGCATTTCATAGCTTGTTTGATCTTCTATCCAAACCACTAAAACTGTCTCTATATAAGGAATAAAGCTGTTTGCTCTCTTTTCATTTATGTGTTTACTAGAGTAACACTTTCAATTTCCTTCAAGAATTTTTCCTTTGCCTTCACTATTTTGTCAGCTGTTTGGTGCAAGATGCCTACTTTTTGGCCTATGTCGGCTCTTGACATACCTTCCTCACTAAGCTTAATCTTTTATAGCTTTTGATTTAAAGTCAGAAACTTGTGACTTTCCTTTCACTTGAACACACAGATGCCATTGTAGGGTTATTAACTGGCCTAATTTCAATATTGTTGTGTTTTAGGAACAGGAAGGCCTGTGGAGCGAGAGATAGGGAATGGCCAGTCTGGGGAGCAGTCAGAATACACACAACATTCATCAATTAAGTTCACTGTTGTTATATGGGTACAGTTTGTAGCACCACAAAACAATTACAATAGTCACTGGTGGCGGGCACCCTTGGGAGGCTGAGGCAGGAGAATGGCATAAACCCGGGAGGCGGAGCTTGCAGTGAGCCGAGATGGTGCCACTGCACTCCAGCCTGGGCAACAGAGCGAGACTCTGTCTCAAAAAAAGAAAAAAAAAATCACTGATCATAGATCATCATAACAGATAAAATAATGATGAAAAAGATTAACATATTGGGAGAATTACCAAAGTTTGACACAAAGACATAAAGTGGGCATATGCTGTTGGAAAAATGAAGCCAATACATGCTCCATGTAGGGTTGTCACAAACATTCAATTTGTTAAAAAGTACAATATCCATAAAGCACAATAAAGCAAAGAGTAATAAAACAATGTATGCCTAGATACATATACATGTATTCATTTTTGTTTTATTTTTATTAAGGTATAGTTTACAAATGAATATATATTTGAATTCAAAATGTCTACATGTATATTTGGTGCAGCTCTATCATATAGGTTTTGATTTCCCTACATTTAGTATTAAATTATAAAATACTTTTCTTGTGCGAGTTCATCATGACAATATTTACTATAAAAGTTCACAGTTTGATATATATCAAATTATGCCAACTACTTCGCTAAGTGAAACTGAAGCCAAAGAAGTTACAGGATTCACCCAATATGTCCAAGCTGCTTAGTGATAGAGGTTTCTCTGAACCTTAAGCTCTGCTATTTGCCACTATGTGTCCACGTGCTTAAACTTCTCTTTACACACCCATTATTTAGTCATTTTGGACCTTTGCATCCTCTGGGAGATCTCTTTAGGTATTTGGAATGCAGTCAATTTGAAAAGTGTGTCAACAAAAATCCAAAAATAAAACTTGTAAGAAAATAAACTTGTCATAATGATTTTCTCCCTCATCTGTAAAAATAACCCAAGAAAATTTGTATTGAATTCAGAGAAAACTGTTTAGCAACAAAAATTATACCTTTAGCAATGTGAATTGTTTTTTAAAATATTATCTTCCTCCATATTCACACCATCCTGAAGTCAGCATGGAGAATTCATAGATGGAATTGAATTCACCAGTGGAACTGCCAAGTTTATTCCCAGACAGTACCTTTTCCTATGCCTGAATTGATTTCAGGTTCCATCTATAGGCTGTTAGCTCAGTGGTTTGTGCAGAGGAGGGTCAGGAGGAGTAAGTAGCATCTAGCTGTACACTCTCAACTTACTCTTACACATCTAGATGATATCACTTATTTTTTACAGCTTTAATGCTTTAAAATTCTACAACTAAAAACAGGATGTGGGTATGCATCTTATGTTCAGTATTCTCATCCTGTCCTCAACATCATCTGTAAAGCGTTCACTCTTTCTTTCACCTCAATATAACAATATATAACAATGTGATGCTTAATTTGCACCCAGCAAGCCATCTCATTCTTCCATCCCTGACCCGGTATGTGCTGATCACATCACTAGGACTATCCTTCCCACTCCGCTTTGCCAAGAAAAGGCTAATCTCCTTAAAGTCGTCATACATTCTTCAGTTTTTTCATTTAGCACTCTGTTACCATTTTTACCCAGATAGCTTATCTGCCATTGTACTACAGGTAGGTATCATATCTGTATATATTTGGAATTGGACAATACTGGAACAATGAGCTCTAGAAGATTACACAAACCTAAGCTTGAGAGGTATGACTCAGGACCAAGGTTACTGGGAGTCTTTGTCAAAATGTTGGATTCCTCATCTGAGAAAAGGGATAAATATATGCCTCCTTTTTCATAGGCTATTTTACGGACTGAATAAGCCAAATTCGTGTAAGCTCTAAACAAAGCATTTGCCTAGAGTAATATCTAAATATTAGTGATTATCTGTGCAATATTCATGCATAAAATCTACATTTGATTATATTCTATCTCATCTTTTCCTATTGGTTTTTATATTCTTTTAAAAAAATCTTGTGGACTCAATAACAATGCTAAGGATATATTTTGAATCCCTATGGAAACTGTTCTAGTAGGAGAGTAGTGTCCAATAATTACGAATTGAATTGAAATGAAAATAATTTGTCTTTGAAATTCCCTAGTCTTTATGGGAAACAGAGCAAGAGTGCAAGATAATACAATAAGCCATATGCAGTAATATAATAACAAAATGTGACTGACATTTCTATTTTCTACTTCATTGTTAAATCTTCCCATTTTAAATATTACCGATGTTAAATTTTATGTAATTTTAATACTTGACTCTGCCCTGAAGGGTTTTAAAGGAAGTCTACAATTTGGGAAATCTAATTTATAAACATTATACTCCAGATACTTATATGTTACTATTGCAGTATTGAAGAATATAAATTGCAAATTTAAGCTCAGTTGGGAATCCCTTCCAAAATATATCCCACGAGTTATGCTTGAATGTACAGATGTTGCTTTTTATGTGACTGATGTACAATTTGCAGATGACCCAAGGTTTCTGTCCCCTGGTATACATGCCCTGTATAACCTCCTTCCCTTAAGTGCAGGACAGACTGTGACCATGACAGGACAGTCATTTCAAGATCACATTACGTTATATTACAAAGATATTAGATACAACCTTGGGTTAGCACTGAAGAGAGGGAATCTCCCGCTGGCCTGATGTTGAAAACTGCCATGATTTGGAGAGAGCTACATGGCACATAACGGAGATCAGCCTCTAGCTGCTGGCAGGGCGCAACCCTGGCAGAGAGCCAGACAACAAACAAAGATAGGAAGTCAGTCTTACAGCTGCAAGGAACTGAATTTTGCCAGGAACCAGGGAGTTTGGAAGAGGAATCCCCTGAGGCTCAGTTGAGATCACAGCTCTGGCCAACACCCGAATTTCAGCTGTGTGAGGCCCTGAGCAGAGAACCCAGCCACACTGTGCCTGAATTCCTCTTACAAACTGTGAAGTAATAATTTTGTGTTGTTTTAAGCCACTAAATTTGTAGTAATTTGTTATGAAACAATAGAAAACTAACACAGGAAAAAGGAAACATGCAAAAACTAGAATTGTTCTCGCCATGTGAAATATCATCTCCCATGACCCATCTCTATCATTCTATTTCTCAGCTATTCAATCATCTATTTATTCAACATACTTTTCTGTGTGTTTAATGTGTCTGGTTTATCCAAATTACACATCACCTTCACGAACTGCTGAATTCAATACACATATATCTAACCAAGTGTTACCATTTCTGTAAGAATTTCTCTCCTATTCCAACCTCATTTGAACTCTCTTCTTTTTGTAATGGTCTTCTAGCAACTTATCTTTCTCTTGATGGTATATTCGCCTATGTTTTTTCAACTGGATCATTCCTTAAATATCTATTCTATGAAGAAGTGGCTTTTGAATATATATTTCAAGGGAAGAACACTGACTCCTAAATGAGATATCCTCCTTTAGCAATGGGCAACATACATACATACATAGTT
This sequence comes from Hylobates moloch, assembly GCF_009828535.3. Classification (NCBI taxonomy): domain Eukaryota; kingdom Metazoa; phylum Chordata; class Mammalia; order Primates; family Hylobatidae; genus Hylobates; species Hylobates moloch. Next base: position 88,263,239 of record NW_026652276.1, read on the forward strand.
TCCCTTTATGCCAGTCTCATTAGCTGGTACCATTGTGCAGCAAGATATCTGGTCTTTGAGGTTCCTACGGATCTAAGCATGTGAATGTAAAACAGACATAACAACAATAAATATATCATTCACATGACACCTAGATAAACTATTATATTTTAGTGTTTGTTTCAATAGCTGAAAAATAATGATAAAAGACTTTTTGCTATCCCATCTGAATGTCTTTTACAGGTGTTTTTGTAACATTTCATATAATTTTAAAAGTTTTCACTTATATCTTTAGACACTTCCTAAAACTCTGGTATATACTATACCAGATATATTCAGGCATGTAATTAGATAAAATTTTTACATATATAAAAAGTCTGAAAAGCCAAATTATAATATCCTAAATGACACAATGATATACTTATGTATTGTTTACAACTCTCTATCTGTAAAAGGAAAGGACTCTTCACCAGACACAATATTCAAAATTTATCTCGCAATTATTACCACAATGCTTGCACTGGGTGCAAATAATACCAAAGTTTTCCAGATGGCTTCAAGTTTAAAGAAATCTTATTTACTTATAGCATCTGTCAGTATTGCTACAAACTAAGAGCAGGGTCTACTTAGTTTGGGTTCCCTCATAGGCAGACACTGAGACAGTAAATCAAGCGCAAGTAGTTCATTAGGAATATGATCTCAGAAAAGACAAGTATGGTGGTAGGGAAGAGAAAAAGGCTAATACATGGTAAATTATCTAATTAGTTATACTGTGGATAACTAGAGCTTAATTCTGTTAGGGATCCCTGGCAACCAGTGTAGAATAAGCACATCGGAGTCAGTCCCTCAAAGAGTGACAGGGCTGAGATACTTATACATCATCTGCCCTAAGCTTTTGCTTGAGGTGAGCTTCCAGGGAGCAGTATTTAATGTGACTGGATGGGCAAAGCAGCCTTTGGGGTGAAAACCCCCAGAGGGTCAGAGGTGCTAGCCTTTTGATGTTGCGCTGGAAGCAAGGGGAGAAACAACATTTTGGGAGCAACTATGGTGTGTTAGGAAAGACAGTGGTCATTTAAAATATACTGTATATTAAATATGATATAGCACATACAGTATTATTCCTTTTTTGCAAATTAGGATTATGAGGTTTGCAAAGGTTAAAGAAGTTCTACAAAGTCACTCCGTTTGCAAGTGGGAGAGCCAGTCTTTGAACTATGGTCTGTCAGGCTCCAAGTCCCATGTTCTTTCCACACAATTAGCATTTCACTTCTTGGTGATAATTTTTAAACTCTAGAGTTTATTCAGCTTTCATTAGGTTTTCCATCATGTTCCCCTACGAATCCAATCCATGCTCCTTTTTTCCAAGATCCCATCCCACAACACATTTTTAGTCATCATGTCCCCTCAGCCTACTCTGACAGATGCTCAGACTTTTATCTTTTTGGTGACAGTTTTGAGAAATACTTATCAGGCACTTTATAGAATATCTCTCAGTTTGAATTTTTCTAATGTTTATCTCATGGTTGGATTAGGGGTCTAGGGTTGGGGGTGGAAGACCACAAAGGTACAGTGTCATTCACATCACATCATATCAAGGGTGCACAGTAGCACTATGACTCACATTATAGAATCTTGATTACATACTCAAGGTAGTATTTGCCAATATTTCTCCATTGTAAAGTTGCCACTATCCTCTTCCACACTGTAATCTTTGATAGAAAGTCAACACAGCACACATGCCAGGGGAGGGGGAAGGTTATGTTATACCTTCTGGAGTAAGCTACAAAATTTATATGAAATTCTTCTGTACAAGGGATCCCAGAGATCAATTTTAACTTGTCTCTAAAAGCTTCAGTCAGAAATTGAGGGCCATGTCTTTATGTTAGATTTATAAGTAACACCACATTAAGATTCATACATTTAAAAAATAAGTGCAGCTTGGAGAGGATGTGGAGAAATAGGAATGCTTTTACACTGTTGGTGGGAGTGTAAACTAGTTCAGTCATTGTAGAAGACAGTGTGGTGATTCCTCAAGGATCTAGAACCAGAAATACCATTTGACTCAGCGATCCCATTACTGGGTATATACCCAAAGGATTACAAATCATGCCACTATAAAGACACATGCACATGTATGTTTATTGTGGCACTATTCACAATAGCAAAGATTTGGAACCAACCCAACTGTCCATCAATGATAGACTGGATTAAGACTGCATTCCCTTTGAAAACTGGCACAAGACAGGGATGCCCTCTCTCACCACTCCTATTCAACATAGTGCTGGAAGTTCTGGCCAGGGCAATCAGGCAGGAGAAGGAAATAAAGGGTATTCAGTTAGGAAAAGAGGAAGTCAAATTGTCTCTGTTTGCAGATGACATGATTGTATATCTAGAAAACCCCATCGTCTCAGCCCAAAATCTCCTTAAGCTGATTAGCAACTTCAGCAAAGTCTCAGGATACAAAAATCAATGTACAAAAATCACAAGCATTCTTGTACACCAATCACAGACAAACAGAGAGCCAAATCATGAGTGAACTCCCATTCACAATTGCTTCAAAGAGAATAAAATACCTAGGAATCCAACTTACAAGGGACGCGAAGGACCTCTTCAAGGAGAACTACAAAGCACTGCTCAATGAAATAATAGAGGATACAAACAAATGGAAGAACATTCCATGCTCATGGGTTGGAAGAATCAATATCGTGAAAATGGCCATACTGCCCAAGGTAATTTATAGATTCAATGCCATCCCCATCAAGCTACCAATGACTTTCTTTGCAGAATTGGAAAAAACTACTTTAAAGTTCATATGGAACCAAAAAAGAGCCCGCATTGCCAAGTCAATCCTAAGCCAAAAGAACAAAGCTGGAGGCATCACGCTACCTGACTTCAAACTATACTACAAGCCTACAGTAACCAAAACAGCATGGTACTGGTACCACAACAGAGACATAGATCAATGGAACAGAACAGAGCCCTCAGAAATAATGCCACATATCTACAACTATCTGATCTTTGACAAACCTGACAAAAACAAGCAATGGGGAAAGGATTCCCTATTTAATAAATGGTGCTGGGAAAACTGGCTAGCCATATGTAGAAAGCTGAAACTGGATCCCTTCCTTACACCTTATACAAAAATTAATTCAAGATGGATTAAAGACTTAAATGTTAGACCTAAAACCATTAAAATCCTACAAGAAAACCTAGGCAATACCATTCAGGACACAGGCGTGGGCAAGGACTTCATGTCTAAAACACCAAAAGCAATGGCAACAAAAGCCAAAATTGACAAATGGGATCTCATTAAATTAAAGAGCTTCTGCACAGCAAAAGAAACTACCATCAGAGTGAACAGGCAACCTACAGAATGGGAGAAAACTTTTGCAACCTACTCATCTGACAAAGGGCTAATATCCCGAATCTACAATGAACTCAAACAAATTTACAAGAAAAACACAACGCCATCAAAAAGTGGGTGAAGGACATGAACAGACACTTCTCAAAAGAAGACATTTATGCAGCCAAAAAACATATGAAAAAATGCTCATCATCACTGGCCATCAGAGAAATGCAAATCAACACCACAGTGAGATACCATCTCACACCAGTTAGAATGGCCATCATTAAAAAGTCAGGAAACAACAGGTGCTGGAGAGGATGTGGAGAAATAGGAACACTTTTACACTGGTGGTGGGACTGTAAACTAGTTCAACCATTGTGGAAGTCAGTGTGGCGATTCCTCAGGGATCTAGAACTAGAAATAGCATTTGACCCAGCCATCCCATTACTGGGTATATACCCAAAGGACTATAAATCATGCTGCTATAAAGACACATGCACACGTATGTTTATTGTGGCACTATTCACAATAGCAAAGAGTTGGAACCAACCCAAATGTCCAACAATGATAGACTGGATTAAGAAAATGTGGCACGTATACACCATGGAATACTATGCAGCCATAAAAAATGATGAGTTCATGTCCTTTGTAGGGACATGGATGAAACTGGAATCCATCATTCTCAGTAAACTATTGCAAGGACAAAAAACCAAACACTGCATGTTCTCACTCATAGGTGGGAATTGAACAATGAGAACTCATGGACACAGGAAGGGGAACATCACACTCCGGGGACTGTTGTGGGGTGGGGGGAGGGGGGAGGGACAGCATTAGGAGATATACCTAATGCTAAAT
>NW_026652276.1:88267518-88386457 GCF_009828535.3 Hylobates moloch
TAAAAAAAAAAAAAAAAGAAAGAAAACGTGGCATGTATACACCATGGAATAGTATGCAGCCATAAAAAAGGATGAGTTCATGTTCTTTGCAGGGACATGGATGAAGCTGGAAACCATCATTCTCAGCAAACTATCACAAGACAGAAAACCAAACACCGCATGTTCTCACTCATAGGTGGGAAATGAACAATGAGAACACTTGGACACAGGACGGGGAACATCACACACCAGGGCCTGTCGTGGGGTGGGGGGAGGGGGGAGGGGGGAGGGATAGCATTAGGAGAAATACCTAATGTAAATGATGAGTTAATGGGCGCAGCAAACCAACATAGCACATGCATACCTATATAATAAACCTGCATGTTATACACATGTACCCTAGAACTTGAAGTATAATAATAAGAAAACATAAGTCCAGCTCATGGGTCACTTGGTTAACTCACTGAGTGAAGAAAAAAAATCAGGTCTCTTTGTTAGGTGCATTGGAACATGACAATTTCTGCCACCCAGAAGTGACACTTGCTCTCAGTAATGTGTAAACCATGAATTGGACACTGGCTATGGTGAGCTATCAAGACTGCTTTGATCATTCCTTGGTGTTATGATCTTAAAATGCACCTTTGACTTTTTTGGTTAAAAGAAGAAATCAAATTTTGCATATTACAGTCATAAACCCATATTTTACTTTTTTAAATAAAACGAATATTCCAAACCTTTTTAGAGAGTTAGAACTAGAGAGCTGGAGTAGCAGTATGTTTATCTGGTAGGTTTTCATTAGAAGACTAAGATTTTCTATTAGAAATTGGAATGGACACTAGGCTGTTTCCACGGTTACCTACTGAAGCCTTTTTCCTTTAATGGAAAGGTATCATTTCTGTATACACCACATGTAGCTTCATGCTTTGTATTGGATCAAATCCTTTGATAGCGGAATAAAAGAAATGGGTTGAAAAAGTTTCTACAGTCTGCCCCTGCTTGCTGTGAAATTATACTTCAATACTAAATAACATGAATAAAAAGCCCTTTTCATATTTGGCTGAATTCACAGTGTCATTTTTAATAACAAAAGTGCATGTCCAAGTATTTTCATGATACTTATTACACACTATCCTTTGACAACCTTTGTAGTCTGAAAGCTCGTTGCTTCTTTTGTCCCCTCAAGTCAAAATTCTCTTGCTTGACATTTACCTTCTATTGTAATCTTAACTCTTCTACTTATAAAACTTAATTTTCCACTGTCCCACTCCAGACTTTCACTTCCATTTGTGGCAGTGTCCTTGCTGTCCTTACCCACCCTCTGCTCTCTGTGCACGCTGAGTGCTTTGTGGAGTCTTTCAGACTCATTCCTGTCCTTATCAGACCTTTTTCTGAGTGCCTCCTGTAGAGTATTATGAATGCTTGCTGTATTGTTAATGATTCTTTTGTATTCCCTATGAGATTGAGTATATGGTTTGTGTGCCTATTTATATTACATCCTGTTTCAAAGTGGATTTAAACAGCGATATCTATCTATAACAAATATATATATATTTTGTATGTGTAATTATATATAATGTAAGTAATTAAAAAGAAAAAACACATTTCATACTGCTAACACATGCTTCAAATTAGTGTAGAATGCAATAAAATCCTAGAAAACATATTTCTTGTGCAAAGAAAAAAGTATTAGACATATTTCAATATAAAGATAGCTTCTAATGTTAAGAATAATTTGGAAAAAAAATTAGAAAAAATTTTTCTTCATTTATACAGAAAAATGACAATCTCATGATATCGCAGATCCAATTCCTTTTTGACATCATGAGTATATAATTAGGGCAAGTAAAATATATAAGATACTTTGCTGACATAGTATGACTACTATGTCTATACTTGTAGCAAGGCAAAATATATATGGGATATATAGTTAACTTTAAATGACATATCTAAAACATGGTGTTTTAGCCATATCGGGATGTGTAGCTTCCATTTGATTAGTCTCCTTACACTGGGCTACTTTCAATAGTATTTTATATTTGATGACTCCTTTTAAAAATTGGTAAGTTTTAAGCAAGGAATCCTTTAAAAATCTTATACAGAATATAAAATGTATTTTGTGCTATAAAATATATCAAATATTTTCATTTCACTTGCATATTTTTTTCAGATGTTTTCTTTTTCTAAACTTAATGTTTCTCTTCCCGGGATAAAGTATTAGCATTGCCTAGTCAAATATTTGAACATGAATTTCTTATCTAGTTTTATGTCTTCTTGGCTTTATTGTGCTATCTTTTCATTTCTGAAAAAATAAGTTTTCATATTTAAAAAGCAAAAAAAACTAGGAATACCCTTGCCTAATTTCTTCCAAAATTGTAATAATTTAATAACTAGGATGGAATTGCAAATGCAGTAAGATGAAAACAATCAGAGGTACAGCAAAGCAACTAATCATAAGTATGGATTCTGCTGCTTGGCTTCTCAACAGTATAAAAGTGGGCTAGGCAACACTGTTAATTTAGAAATCATAGACATTATTTACCTTAACTAGGAAACAATAAACTGACTTTTACTACATAGATTAAGCCAAGATAAAGTTATATTATCTATTATAAAGCGCTTAAAATGGTTATGGTGAAAATAATTATGTCCTCGATGACTAATAGGCATACAGCTAGTCTAAGGGTGATGGGGAATAGGAGAGTATTTCAAAAGACCTTAATATTCTTCACATATAGTAGACTCATGCATTCAAATCATTTAATTAAAGAAGTATTAAATATGATAAAATGTTGGCCGGAAGGTTACTTGAACAAGGATACATTTCACAGTAATGAGTAAGGTTATAGCCTCAAGTCAAAAGGAATTAGGCATAAAACAGGAGAAAAATATTTGAAGACAAGGTGGAGAAAAGAACGAGGGTCAGAAGATTAAAAGAGTACACAGGAGTAATAAGTTCTGCTAGAAATAAATATCTAGTTTAATGGAGACAAGTTCATCTTGGTAAAGTTAGCAGAGAGCTTGCAGTCCACCTGTATATAACAGGAGCTTTAGAGGAGACAAACTGGTGGGCAATGGGTATAAAGTGGATGCTGTTAGTAGCAAAACATTTTCCTTTTAGTAAATTTTTCAGGTAACAGCTTCCCATTTTCAGTAAGAAAAGTTGTCTTGATGGTTGAGGTACGCCTTTGTGTCTATGTGTATGTGTGGGTGTATGTAGTGGGGTTTTATTAAATCAGGGTAGTATTAAACTTTCTGCTTTATACACTTACTGTGATATTTCACTTTAAGGGGAGTTTTTCCAAATATTCTGGGAATCCCATTAATAAAACTGATACACATTTATGTACATTAAAAAACAGAATATCATTTTAATGTTTAAGCCTTATAGAAATGTAATATTAATCTCAGTTATGCATAGGATGATGGTGATATACTTTAACCAATTAATCAACAGAATAATATTTTGTCCTACTATTTGCACTGACATACTTTGTTATTTTCTAAGATGCCTTCTTAGACACTGTCTTCTCCAGTTTGGTCTGGTGTCCTTCCCTTGTTGGTGCCATAGTCCCTTTTCCATGTACTGCTTTTCTTATCGATAAATCATAGTAGACATCCTTATGATTTTAACACCAGGAGCATCTGAACTTGTATGAAGCTGTTTTTTAATATTATTGACACGAGTAATCATATAACCAACTTTGTGCTCATAGCTAGAAAGCAAAGAGCCAAAGTTGTGGCTTATTTAAATGAATGTAGGATTCCATGAAATGAATTTTAAATACTTTATGAAAATGGAAAAGGTGTTTTCTAGATTGACTTGAATTGACAATCTTTCTAAGACTTTTGAAAAAATGTCTTACATGGTAGATGTTAACAATCAAAATGTAGAAACATAAAATTAGACTCTACAACACTTAAAAGATAAATCTAAAAAACAGCCAATACTAGTTTTCAATTTTTAGGGGACCTTAAGAAAGAAAACAAAAACTTACAATATTTGAGTAACTCTTGTCAGGGAAAGAAAAGGGCCAAACATGACATGTTTAACATTTCTATGCTAGAAAACACTGTGGCCAGGCAACACTCGGCAGGATCGGATCACAAGTTCCTACAAGTTTTTATCACCTCCAAGTTTTCATAGATGTTCCTCTAATATAAATGTAATTTTCTTGAATTAGGAAAATGTTATTTTTTGATTTTTTGCTCAATTATTGGATAAAATAATTTTAACACTCCCGTGCAGGATTTATTAATAACAGAAGGAGCCATTATCATTTAATATTTTAAGGATTTCATTTTAGTTATTTTATATTTTTATTAATATAGGATTTATAATTCATTGACAATGTTATTTACAATTACTATGATGGTAGAGAATACAAAAATCTGAGTTAAAATGGAATCTCTAAAAACAAAAATTCTACAATTAAAACTTTCTGAAGAATCACAGTACTATATAACTGAGGTCCATTCTTTCTAGCTATCACAACATGTTTAGAAGTATCAGGATGAAATCATGTATGTTTCCAACTTTGAGGAAGGTTTAGTATCTTAGAACTTTTTGTCCAAAGAAGTTGGCTATTTATGAACTCTGAGCTATACTGTTTCTAGAATTTTCTTTGTGAGCCCTTAATTTCCTGTCGTTGATAAATTATCACAAACTTGGAAGCTTAAACAGAAATTTATTCTCTCACATTTCAGGAGGCCAGAAGTTCAAAATCAGTTTTACTGGGTGGGAGTCAGGTATCAGCAGGGCCTCTTTCCCTCCAGAGGGTCTGGGGGAAAATCCAGCCCTTGCTTCTTCCAGATTCTTGTGACTACAACCATTCCTTGGCTTACTGGCCACATTACTCCAAGCTCTGCCATTATGGTCACATCACCTTTTCTTCTCCCTCTGCTTCCCTTTTATAAGGATACATGTGGTAGCATGGCTATCTAGATAACACAAGATTATTTCCATATCTCAAGATCTTTAACAAAATCATGTCTACAAAATCTTTTTTGCCATATAAGGTAAAACACAGGCTCCAGGGGTTAGAACATGGATATCTTTTGATACTCATTTTTCAGTTACCACAGCCCCAAATCCACACATTTCTAGAGGAACAATTTCATCCTCCAGGAAGATGATTTTAGTTTATGTAGTCAGAATTTTGAAGCTATTTTTATGATAACAGGCTCTTGTGTAACTCTAAACATTTTTATAACAATTGTTTACTTGTTCATTCTTTTAATAAGCGTTTATTCCTGTAAGGGGATTTTTTAAAAAGAAAAACAACAAATTCTTGCTTCCAAAAAAGACTACAACTTATTTTTGCAGATAGGATAATGAAACATACATAATTGAATGACAACATAATGATTAAAGAATAAAATATTGAGAAATAATATATAAGTTAAAAACACGAGAAAAAATTCTGCAGTCTAAGTTCAAAGGAAATATAAACGTATATTGAAAAGCAGAAAAAATACGGCACTATATAGAGATGGTGGGTTTTGAAATGCTACTAGATTGATAGAATTTACATAGTTCTAAAAGTGGCTGGGTACGGTGGCTCACACCTGTAATCCCAGCACTTTGGGATACAGAGGCGGGTGGATCACCTGAGTTCAGGGGTTCGAGACCGTCCTGGCCAACATGGTGAAACCTTGTCTCTACTAAAAATACAAAAATTAGCCAGGCATGGTTGCAGGTTCCTGTAATCCCAGCTACTCAGGGGGCTGAGGAAGGGGAATCACTTGAACCCGGGAGGTGGAGGTTGCAGTGAGCCAAAATTGTGTCACTGCACTCCAGCCTGGGCAACAGAGCAAGACTCCGCCTCAAAAAAAAATAAAAAAAATAATAAAAGCATGGAAAGGTCATGGCAAATGGGTTTAAGAAAAGGCAAAGCTATAAGAAAAACAACAACTAACAATAACAATTTTTTACAAGGCTGGTCAGGGTCAATAAAGTTTATGGAGTAGAACAGAAAGGGGTCAAAGTTGTGTAAACAATGTCAATTTTATCCTGTAATAACTAGGAACTCTTTCAGGTTTTTTTTTTTTTTTTTGGTGCTTGTATGTTTTTCCGGCTGGGAGGGATAATTTCGACAGAGTCATCACTTAATTATTTAAGGAAGGTGGAATGAACATAGGGACAGGCTGGAGTTTGGGGAAACTACACTGAAAATTATTGTAGTAATTCAAGTCTGAGGCAATCAAGGCTCAAATTTAGAAAGCTGAGTTATTAATGGAAGAAAAGAAGAAATAGATTTTAAAAAGACTAGTAGAATGAATCCCCAGGGCTTAGGTACAGTTTGTAGTGAACATGGGGTGATGAAAAATGAGAGAGAAAAATGTAAAAGATGAAAGAAAGAGATTAGAGGACAAAAGGCTTGGGACAAAAGATAAGGTAATTATAGACACACTGAGTTTGAAACAATGGCTGCAAGCCCAGGAAATGGTACAACTTTGACGCCTCCTTAAAGATAAACTTGAGGGGATTAATTTTGTAGAAAAATAAAATGTGAAGAATCAAGACTGAACAGAGTAGCATGGCAATAAGAGATTCACTGACATGTAAAAGTATCCTAAGACTTTGTTGACACCTGACTGATCAAATGATCACAGGGCCTATTGGATTTACCTGAAAGGAAACTTCAAACTTCATTGTTTGAAGAACTTGAGGGTAAAGAGGTAACTCATGATCCCCTGAAAAGCTAGCCAAAGTGAAATGTTTCTTTTCTTTGGATATTTTCCCCTTAGTCATATACTACCTAGAGTGTTTATTATTGACTAGGATAATCAGGTTTTGTTGGATGAATGATTGATTGAAATTATCATTTGTTGTAGTCTAAATGTTTGGGTCCCCCCTCCCAAACTCATGCATTGAAATCCAGTCCCCAGGGTGATAGTATTAGAAGTCTGGGCCCTCAGAAGGTGATCAAGTCATGAAGTCTCTGCCCTGAGGAATGAGATTAGTGTCCTCATGAAAGAAACCCAGAGATCTAGCTCTTCTCTTTCACCATGTGAGCATGCAAGAAAAGCCTCAATGAACTTTTCCCTCATCAGACACCAAATCTGCTAGTGTCTTCATCTTGGACTTCTCAGCCTCCAGAACTGTGCACAATAAATTTCTGTTGTTTTTAAACCACCCAGTTTATTGTATGTTTATTATAGCAACCTAGACAGACTAAGACGGCATTCCATCCCAAGTATAGTATAATCTCCTGACAGGAGGACAAAGCCAGCAAAGACCAGAGAAGTTCTCCCAGTCTAGCATTAATGATAATGAAAAGCTCTTGTAATAATTCCTGTTTCTATAGAAGTTGTGGTAACTCTGCTTTCTTCTAGCTTGCATGTATCCAAATTCATTTAAACATTTAATGAATGGTAGATTTTTCTTCTTTCCTCATAGGCCATTCTATTTAACTTGCAAATTTACTCTGTGAAATCCCTGGTAAGTTTTAATTCCACTGTGCAAGCTACTAAAAAGGGACCAAATTAGTATTGAAATGGCTTCTAAGTAATTACAGTACTTATAAAAATGCAAACTTTAAAATGAATACATATCTGTTGAATGAATGTATTCATTACAATCTGTGAGTACATTAGAACACATTACTAAAATAATTAAGCTTTCTCTAGGAGAGGATCTGTAATGAAACAAAGTATTTGTTTACTCTCTAAATTTTTAATACACCTGTCATAAGATTAGATTCAATTTAAGTAATCAGATGTTAGACGAGGAGGAGATATTTGTATAAAAGTGTAGATCATACCTAATGATCTCTTCTTTAATCTTGGCAGAAAACAGCATTTTAATAAATGGCTAGCATAAGCTTCCTTAAAGGCTTGCTACCTTGAAAAATAGCTCTGAATCATTTACTGCAATAAATTATATGGAATGTTTCCATGTGCTTTCTAGCTCTCTTCAAATGAGTGGCTCCAGGGAGAAAAAGAAACATTATAAATGCATTCACTAAGGTTGTGAATATTTTTCCATTACTTTACATTTTTTTGCCTTTAAAAGGAAAAGGTACAATGTGTATGGGGCTATTTTTATTCATTTTTAATTAAAATGTGCTGCTATTCAAAGGGAAACAGCATTGAATTTTTAAAGTTTTTATAGTGATTAATTTCAAAGTAAAATGTTTATTTTATAAATGTTACGTTAATTTAATTTTTACTTAATTATAAATATATTTTATGTATTAGAGTTTCTTTTTTTTTTCTAGAGATGGGGTTTTGCTACATTTCCCAGGCTGGACTCAAACTCCTATGTGCAAGAGATCTTCTTGCCTTAGCCTTCTGAATAGATGGTACTACAGATGCATGCCACCATGCCCAGCTCTATTATGTAAATTTTAAATAAAAATTAGTATCAGTTTGAGTAGATATAACATATTCCTAATAAGACTATGATCCGAGTACCAATTTTGATATTATGCCTTTATGATGATATGTTGTTTCAAAGCACTTTAAAAATGAATGGCATTTCTACACAAAAAAAAGAGAAAGTATTAAGGCAAACATTGGTTTGAATATATAAACTGTTGAAAAGTCTGTATATAAAAAAATCTGTAAACAAAAAGTCAGAAAAATGTTTGCAAAATGCATGACAAGGGCAATAATATTTAACAAAGTATTCTTATAAATGACAAGAGAAAAAAGAACCCCTTCAACCCCCAATGGAAACATAAGCAACAATATCACTAGAAAATTTGCAATAACAATTTTTGAAATGTTTAAATGCCAGTTTTTAAAATCATTAAATGCATTGATAATGCTAGAAATATGGTTGAAACAAGATAAAATGTTTCTCCCATACTAAAATGGCAAAGATAAAAAACAAAAAAATATACACAGGGTTGGCCACTGCAATTATAATCCTGGAAAGTGTGGTTGGAAATCAATGCAAATACAGTGACTATAAACCTGGTGTGGAATCAGACTTAGGTTCACACTGGCTTTACCATTTCAATCATGATACTAATCACTCAAGATTTCCATTACATTCAAAAGTAAAATAAGATAATAACACTATCTACTTCAAAGATCATTGTAAGACTCAAAGAGGGTAATTTGTATTAAATGTTTATCAGAGTCCTTTTAATTTTAGCTATTAGTCTTATTTGCTGAAATCTTAAGAAAAAAGAACAATTTGTTACTATACCTTAAAAGCCTTCTAATTTTGCATAACCTTTGATTGAGCAAATGTACTTCTAGACATATTTATAAAGAAGTAAATATTAGTGATCACCAGATTTTAGCTACAAGGAAATTGATAGGCTTGGTTTATAATACTGAACATTTACAAATATTGTATGTTAAACAATAAAAGAATAAATTATAGCTTATCCATTAAAAATGTGTCCTGTAGCAAATGTACTTCTAGAGATATTTCTCAAGAAGTAAATATTGGTGATTGCCAGATTTTAGCTACAAGGAAATTGATGGGCCTGGTTTATAACAACGAACTTTTGTAAATATTGTATGTTAAACAATAAAACAATGAATAAATTACAGTTTATCCATTAAAAATGTGTCCTGTTTAGGTTAAGGAGTTGCTAATGAATAGCTAGCAAAAGAGAAGCTAAATTGTTGGGTTTTCAACAGTGAGTGTGTCTTAAGTTTTTTAGTGGAGCAGAGTGTAGCCAACAGCTCAATTTCAGAGAAAAGTGTAAGTGAACTGCCAGGATAGGAAAACACTGAAGGCATGCAAGGAATGAGAAATTATGAGACATATGTCTAGAGCACAGGAGACTGATGGGACATCAAGGTAGATCAGCTGGAAAACCAAATGGGAATACAATTATGAGGGGCTTTGTATATCATAGGAAAGAATTTGGCTTTTATTCTTTGGGCAGTGGAAAGCTGCTGAAAATGTAATGAGATGTTAAACTAATGTAGCATGAATTATGAGTCATGAAAATAATGAGGTTTTAAATCCATATGGGTAAAAGTAGGTATAGGCTAGAACAAAAGCAGAGATCCTGGTTATAAAAGCACTAAGATGTAGGGACATTTTTCCATAGAAGTGTTGGGATTGGGTGACTAATTGGACTCCAGAAGTAAGTTTCTATGTTAGGTTTCCATTTTGGATGATTGTGTCAAAGGAAATGAGTTCAGTTTGGAAACAGGTGGGTTTGAGACGTCTGCAGACATTAACGATAATTAACTGGCTATAGATTCTAGAGCTCAGGAGAGAGGTTGGGGCTGTACATGTAAATCTGAGTCATTAACATTGTACGGGACATGGAAGTGCTTCCAGGAATCCATGCCATCTTTCAGAAGTACAGAGAAGACAATCTCATAACTGCTATACTTTATTTCAGCAAATTGTAACTTCTGTCTTTCACTTGTAAAAGTTTATATCCAAGTTAATCAAATTATTCTTATTCTTTTCAAAGTGTTAATGATTATCATGAAGTTGCTTGAAGATCAAAAGAAATCATTGCAAGAATAGATATAAATGGAGTGCTGAATTTTGTTATTCTTTGAGTAAGACGGTTTTTATTTATAAGGCTTTAAAAAAAGAGCACTTCAAAATAGTCATGTTGAATTGAATAATAATTCTCCAGTTGTTAGCTTTTGCAGTATTCCTGCTACAAAAACTTTCATTGACTCCATTTAGATTTTGCTGGAAATCTGAGTGTTTAAGAAAATTATTTCTAACAACTACTGAAAAGTAAGTTTCTTCCTGATGTTTCCAAGGCCTTAAAAAACCCCTAAACTATCAAAACTCCTATGCAAGGAGAAATGGTTAAGGTATAATTGTCGACAAACAAAAAAAATACCTTTTTTTAGAAATGTAACTAAGTTAAAAAAGGATTTTAACATTTGTTATGATTTTTGTGTAAAAGCAAGAGAGAGAAGCTTAAGTGATTTTTATGGGTTGGGGGCTACTTATAAAACATTCAAAACTAAATAACCATAAAAATAAATGCTGCTTCCATGGTAACATAGAAGAATAGCAATAAAACCAGGGAGGGTAATTCTGAGAATAAAATTCTAAAATCTGTTTTTTATTAAAGTGAGAAAGACAAAAACTGAAACAGGTTCCTAGTATTAATTATCTTAGAAATATTGAATTCCATCAGAGCAGAATTCATAATAATTGAGTTTTATATGATGGTTAAATTTTTCCATAATATGTATTTGTTAGAGTTACAGGAGAGGTTGTTCATTGTTTTGAGATCAACAATACCAAATGAAGTGTTGTGCTTTTATCTTGCTTGTAACAGTAGCCACTGAACGAACATTTTTTAACTTCAGAAATAAGAGAATTAACAAGATCAATAGAAATAACAAGTAAAGGGGCTAATTAATGGCAATGGATCAATACATATTGCATGTCTAGTATGTGCCATGTTTAGTGTTAATTTTTTTATGAATTTTCCTAGTGTTAGAAAAAAATTTGAGTGAAATCTTTTGTTCATTTTATGGACAATCAATATCAAAGCTCAAAAATATTATGTAACTTGCCATAAGTTACCCAATTAATCAGATTGGGGTAATGCAACACAACAATGTTCTTCTAGTCTCAATACTTTAAATTTCCCCATTCTTATTTAATTATGAAGGAAATACATGTACTACTGTATGCAGAAATATGTGGGGTAAAAAGGAAAATTTCTTTTCCAAGTCAGTCTTCTTTCCAGATACCCACTCGCCAGATACAATCTATATTCCAGATAGATTTTTATAGATTTGTAATAGATTACATAGCATCCATATAAATATACAGATACTATATATAGAAAAATGTTCACATACTTTTTCATAAATGAGATTATTGGAAATAAGTTGTCTGGATTGTTTTTCTCTTTTGAAGTTCTAGTGACACACATGCAGACCTCCCTCAGTCATTTTCATGGTATACAGCTTTGTATACTATATGTATACCATGCTTTATTTAACCATTCCCTCTTGGTAAATACTGAATTGTTTCCATTGTTTGTGTTATAACAAAAAGGGCTCCAGAAACTTTGTGTGTGTGTGTGTGTATGTATGTGTGTTTGTGCAATTAAGTAAGTAGATGGAAAAACAATGGCTTTAATTTTTATCTTGTTATTAAATTGATCTTGTAGAGCACATTAGAATAAAAGTAGGGATAGATTTTATGCTTATTATTATTTGATCACTTTCTTTATGAATCCCTGAGCTGTTTTTATATACTTTTAGTTACTATGAAAATAACAGCTCATTATTTCTTGGCAATGTCTACAAAGTTCTAAGGTACAAATCTACTGTTCTGACCATACAATCTTTCATCTATTTACTTGCCTAGTATTCGTTAGGTGCTTACCATGTCCCAAGACTGTAGCAGGTGCTGGGTATGAAAACAGGAGTAAGATATAGGACTGCCAACAAGAAGTTTGCAGTAGAGAGAGATAGCTTATTTCTGGGTATTTGAAAACGTGTAGATGAATAAAGTAATTTTTAATATGGCACTGTAATGATTCTATGCAGAGAATTCATCTGGGGTACCTTTCTCATTTTCATAAGGAATAGAATAAGAGAGATTTCATAAGCAGTGTTTCTTTAATTCTGTATGACATTAGGGAGCAGATAATTAGCTGATTTTTTTGCCATAAGTTGTTTAAACAGATTATGGCTGGCACTTCTAAATGTCCCCCCAATATCTTGGTAAATGAACTGTGAGAAGCAGCTACTTGTGAGTGTGGGGTTAAATATTCAGTGTTTTGTTGTACTAGGGATGTCCAAGTAACACATTTTTACCTAAAGAGAGATACACTGAGATGTGTAGAGCCTCTAGGAAGGCTTTTGCTTTTCCTAAAATAGATATGGCTATTGCAGTTCTTCCCTGACTTTATATTCTGCATTGAATGTGGACATGATGTCTGGAATTTCAGTAGTCCTCTTCTGACCAGCTGATGATAAAAGTTAACTCTAAACACTAAAGAATGGAAAGATATAAAGTTTTTGGTTTCTTTATGAAATCACTGAGGTCCTAAACAAATGTCAGAATTCTTATTATGTGAGAAAATTAAACCCCCACACATTTAGTCCTCTTACAGTTAAGCATTTTGTTGTTTCCAGATGAATTCATCAGGACTCCATTGGTTTTTGGCAGTAGAGGCCAGTCACATTCATTATGAAGCAGTGAAACAATAAATGGAATCATTTCTGAATGCTTTGTCATTAGTCTGCCTATGTTGTTTCTATCCTCTTCCTCCATAAGGTCAATTTCCCATGCTGTAATTTAGAAATTTCGTTTAAATATTTTCTAGCTCAAACTGACAGTTTGGAACACTAATTAGGATTTTTTAAATTAATAATTTTTAAGGGAGAAACTTCCTTTTAATGTTCTCCATTGAATAACGCAGGCCCTGTTTGAAGTATGGTGTGCCAAAACTCAACAGAGTTCATTTTCTTTTTTATAGTGCAAGAATCAACAAGTATTTTTGTAATAAATCTTGACACAAATATAACCATAATTGTGCTGGACAGGATAACTTTTGCAACCTCGGTTCACACTAACTCAGAAATTCTACCTCTGGATAAAAAACTTGTGGTTCTCCTAAACTTCTGTAGATAACTTGTTTACAGAGGATCAGCTACCTCAGACTCTGCTTTGTTGGTACAGTTCCCAGGAACTCCAAATTCTACCTCTCAAAGTGGCCATGGCAGTAAAATAGCTCTGTCCTGAAGACTCACAGCCAAATAGCCTCCATGTGGCCCACCATGCAAAGCAATTTTCCATTGCTTAAGGAGAGCACAAGAACTCTTGTCACACACAAGAAAAGCTGTCTAAGACTTTTAGTCACCTTTCAACACTGAACTATAAACATTTTATTAAACTTCAAAAGCTCTTAAAAATCATAACATACATAAAAATCTGAAAAGAAATGGAGAATAATAACCATTGGGAAAACATCACAAATGTTGAGGAATTATTTTATATATTCAGTTCATAGAATAAAATGTACTCCTCATTTGCTCATACATGATAAAATGAGATGTGTCTAAAATATTTGGATCTCTTCATTAACTGTAGGCACACTGAAAGTGTTGCTCTTTTTATTTTAATTTTTCAGCTCTCCTTTAAGATCCTTGGGACAATAAAATAGCCAAATTAGTTCTAGATTTGAGTGCACATTTATTTACTAAGCTCAGTTTATAGTTATTAACATGTGAGCCATGGTCTCCACTGATAGTTTTAACAATATTTTTCCTCTAAAATATGAAGCTGATGAAAAGGGAGCGTTTACCTGATTTCCTCCCATACCATGACAGTTGAATATACCCACTTTTTCATTTTCCTTGCGGCCCATGTTGTCTAAACACTGATTGGTTTCAACATTTCTTATCTAAAGGAAACACACAAAAGGGGGGGATAAAACATAAATCAGACAGTTATTTAAGTCATCAAATCCTTCTTATGTTACTGTCTATTGTTAACTGAATAATACAACTTCATAAGAAAATTTCTCCAAGAAAAACATATTGCTTTAAATATTTGTCTTTTTCTGTGTCCATTCTTAACCCGTATACATTTCTAAACTCCTCCTGAAGTTTTTGAACAGAATTGGCATTGGCATCTAATCAAGAGACATTCCCTGTTTATAGCATAGTATCATAGAAGAAGGAAGCAGCTGCATATTATGAATTAGGAATTCTTCCCCAAATCCTCTAAAAATTAGGACACACTTTTCATATTCCACTCAAATAACCAACCATTGATTATTCTTGAACTCCTATACTACTGCATGGAAGGAAATAAAAACAAATTGGCTAAATATTGAAATTTATGTTCTTTTTAGATTGCTTCATTACTGTATGTTCCATTCTGTGTATTAATAAAGATTACAGTTTATATCTGTGAGTAAAACATATTCATGCATCTTCTTTCATGCCTAATGCCAAACTTATTGGGAAGTGCTTGACCCTAAGGAAAGCTATTACAAGGCTAAACAGTGATTTCATATTACACATTCCTCAAAAGCAAGATTGAATTGCTGACTACAGACATAAAGTTCTTGGTTTACATTCAAACGTGGCATTAGTCCCATAATTAACATAAAGTTAATACATATTTGTGCCAAATGTAATTACAAAACCAATAATTGACTTTAAAGATACTAATCTGACTGAATCAAGAACAAATGAATGCAAAAAAGAAAAAAAACCTTCTAATAAATGGGATATTTCAGATTTTTACTTAGTCTCAACCCCAAGTATGTATTTATGCTTGTCCACTCTGCTTTTGAGAAGTTTGTATCTCTGAACCATAGACATGCATATTTTACTGTTCGCTTGGTAGAGTTATTGGACACATCTATTTACTTATCTATGCTCTGAGTACAAGTTTCCTCACATTGGCTAATGAGTAAGATGAGAAACTTATTACATAAACATATAGAGGATGAATTTGGTTTATACAATTCACTTTTTCTGTGGTGCAGAACCTCATGGCCAAGGACTAGTACCTGGAGTTGGGGAAAGTGGTATGACTTGCATTAAGGCCTCCATCAATAACTGAGAATAGTATGGATCAGAATTCCCATTTGGTAAAAGTTAGAAAAAACTGGACAGAGTCATCAAGCCCTGTTTCAAGGGGCTGAGATTTAGAGCAGAGTTATATGTGTTTTCATAAAAAAAATCTGAGCAGCAACCCATTAAAAAAAGACAAAACACACATTGAATATTACAAGGAAAGGGCACGGGCTTCTAGAAGCAAAACCCGTACCAGTTCATATAGGGTTGAAATATATTCTCAATCTGATTTCAGGTGGTCCAGACACTAGAAGGCATTGAATCTACAGGCAAAAACCTTTCAGGGCCTGCAGCTGGAGAGGATTAAAGAAGGTAACAACTGATAAATTGTAGTATGATGTAGTAAATAGTATGGTGTAGGTTGCACAGTCTGATCAAATTATATAAGTTGAATTATTTTTAAATCCCTTACATCAGATTTTATTGACTTTTCATAAAAGATTTCTTGAAAATAATAAGATTATACATTATTGCTATTTAGCTTCCTGTAAGAGTGTAGAACAGTATAATGCCATAATACTTAGAGAAATACACATCTCACAAAGTGACTAATTCATTTTTAGATGTAAGATATGCAATCTGATTAGAAGAATCTCTGCTAGGCGCATGGTACTTGAATAGGTACTAATTAATAATTATAGGGGTTACAGCTTGAATTGTTTGTAAGGCTTTCTCTCTTTGCTGGAAGGCAGAAAATTCAAAGCCAGATTCAGCCTAGTACATACTCTGACAGTGGTATTGGAAAGGGACTTATCGGAGATGCATGCCATCTTACTCTTTGACAAATTAAGAAAAACCTTTAAGAATGGCTCCAAAATAATTTGCCTTCAGTAACAACCTATTATTGATCTATTTTCTACAAAAGATAACACTTTAATGTTTTAGTATGTAACACCTCTCGTGAATTCATTTATTCAGTGGAGTAGTAGTATCAGGAAAATGTGTATCTCATACCAGGCACTACCTGAGGTGCTGAGGAGACAGAAAGCAACAAAATAAACACAGTTTCTTCCTTCATAAAGCTTATGTTTTAGAAGAGAAGAGGGCAACAAATAAACAGATTTGTAATATGTCAGAAAATCAAGAAGTCCTATGAAGAAATATAAAGCATAGTAAGGGTAGATAAAGTGAAGGAGATGGTACTATTTCCGAAAAGAAAGGTCAGTTGGAATAAAGACACTTGAAGTTTAATGAAATGTCCAACCATATTTTCAGCTATGGAAGGACATTTTGGGCAGGGGAACAGCAAATGGATGCTCCCTGTAGTTGGACAATACTGAGTGAAATAATGGACTAGCCTTGTACAAGCATTGCAGTGAGCAAGGGGCAGGTTAGAGAGGTATCCCAGACTAAGTAATGTAAGGAATCATGAGATTTTTAGCATAGGCATGGTATCATAGTAGCTTATTGTGGCTGTTGTGCAAAGAGCAGATTAGAGGGAGGAAAGACTGGAAGCAGAGAAATAAGGAAGAAGGCCACTGCAGTCATGCCAGCAAGAGATGATGGTGATTAACAGAATAACAATGGGGGTGGAAGGTCCAATTTCAGATATATTTTGAAGGTAGAGCCACTGGAACTTTCCATTGAATTGAATGTGAGTTATGAGACAAAGACATCAAGAAACATGCCAAGCTTTGGGCCTGAACAAGTGGGCAAATGCTATTTCTATTTACCAGGAACAATAGTCTTGAGTTCTTGCATGTTGATAATTGTATCTGTGGCTGCCATACTTGAAAATCACTTTGATAGATCTAAAATCCATGGCTGACCAAACTTGAATACCTTTTAAATGTTATTCCATTTACTTCCAGAGTAAAGGATTCCTTTGAAAACTCTGATGACAGTCTGGGATTTTCCCCCCTTAATTCTTACAAGTATCTATTTCCCTGGAAGCCAAACTGATTTTTTTCTCTTAAGTTTTGGAGATTTACTACAATGCATCTTGACATTACTCATTATGGATCACTCTCGCAGGGATGTAGTGTCCCTTTTCACATTATCGTTTCAATTTTATTTTCAGAAAAGTTTCCTGGAATTATAGTTATTATATTATTTTTCGAGACAGAGTCTCACGCTGTCGCCCAGGCTGGAGTGCAGTGGTGGCAATTCTTTTGCCTCAGCTTCCCAAGTAGCTGGGATTACAGGCACCCACCATCACACCTGGTCAATGTCTTTTTTTTTTTTTTTTTTTTTTTTAGAAGAGATGGGGTTACATCATATTGGTCAGGCTGGTCTCAAACTCTTGACCTCAGGTAATCCACCAGCCTCATCCTCCCAAGGTGCTGGGATTACAGGTGTGAGCCACTGCACCCTGCCTATAGTTATTAATGTTCATTTTATTTCATTGGTTTTTCTCTTTAGGAAATCCTAATATTTTGGGTCTTGTTGCTTATCTTCTATATGTGTCACTTTCAATTGAACAATTTAGTTTCCAATTTTTTTTTTTAGTTGCTCCTTTTTCTTTTCTAAAATTCTTATGGCATACTCTCTTGCTATTATTCACTCATGTGTTCTTACAGGTTTGGCCTTCATTTCAGAAATGATTTAGTCTTTGATTTCTAATTCCTTCCTGCATTATAGTCGCACATTTCAGTTTTTCTAAATTTGATTTATGTTGTTCTCTTCTACATTCTATCATTTAGGGCATTTATTTTAGCATCTTTTGAAATATTAGATTACACTTTTCCTCTGTCTTGTGAGCATAATGTACTGGTGTGCTTGCATTGTTTGCAGAGATACCATTCTACTTCTTACTATCTTTTTCTTACATCAGTCATGCTTTTCTAGTTTTTCTCTCTTCCTTTTGTTCTTCCGTCTTTCCTTTTTTGCATAAGATCAATTTTCCTAGTCTTTTAAGGAAATAAAGAGAAATCAAGGACTGTACCCAGTTAAGGGGAAACGGTTGATCAAAAGACCATTTCTAATTTCGCAAATATAGAACACCTTTTTCCTGTAGTTTCTGAAGTGTTAAAAAAAAATTACCCTTCTATTTCTTGAGACCTCCTGACCCCATTTACCTCACCCATTTTAATCTGGACCATTCATTTCCTTTTCCTTCCACTCTAGTTGGGCTTTATTCCCTGAAGTGTCTTCTGAGAAGGAGCTTCAGCTAGTGAGTTTCAAGAATTCACAGACTGCAGACTGTTCAGACCCTTCAGATATTAGAGAGAAGTTTTTTTGCTCACCTGCAAAGTACTTCTCCCATTTTCAGCTACTATTATCCAATTGGCCTGAAACAATTTCTCATGAGTATCTATTAGAAAATTAGGTGTTATCCTGACCTCATTTCCATCAAATACCTCATTGCTTTCCTCTGTTGTCTCCTGCAAAAATTGTAGTATCATGTGGGTCATGACAATGTCAGCTCATATTTGAGGATTTGTGAGAACACTTTGCCACCTAAATTTGTTGTCAAAATTGTTTATCATTTTTTTAAGTTTTGCTGTCCTAGTCGTTTTCTGTTTTAATGGGAAAATTCAGAGATTCACACATTATGTCATTGCTGCCACCAATTTTTCCAGAATTCCAGAATAGACTTATCTTGGGGACTGCATGAAAAGAAGCCTATCCTATTTCTGGCACATTCTAACTATTTCACATTCAATGTGGTTTTGTAGTTTGTGGATGTGTAATATTACTTGTCCTTCAGAATGCAGCAGGTGCTAAGTGGATACAAAATAGGAACTGAAGTCAAGTCTGGCTGGATGTAGATCTGGGAGAATAGCAATAGACAGGAGTCAATGGTTTAGGAAACCTGCCACAGGGAGAAAAGAGAGACAATCACTACACCACCTCCAATATGATGATAATAATAATATAAATTAGAAACTATTTGAATTGTATGTGCCAACCTATTACTCCCGTTTTACAAACAAAAACATTAAGATACAGAGAGGTTAACTAATTTGCCAAAACAAAACGTAAAGGTATTCTATTGAGTCTGGGAATTGCCAGTCCTGACTTCCAGACAGGCAGGCAGTGTTTGTTAGAAAGGAGGCCTGGAAGGAGCAAGGGAGGACTCAGTTCTGCTTGAACAGAGGTTATCTAGACAACAGGTGAAGACACATGAAACAAGATACATAAAGGCAACCTGGTATTAGGCCTGGGGGACCAAGTCAAAAAGCCTGAAAAACAAAGTATTCTTTATGCTTAGTGCCATCCTGATGAGCTGAGGTCAGGCAAATAATTTCTGTCTATATCCAGGGTGACCTGAGAGATTAGCAGTGTGGAGGACAGAGTGTCAGGAAATCAGGATATCGATTGTCATCTTAAAAAAATAAGAGGGACATATCACCTGGGATAGACACAATATCTGAAAGGTTTTTTTTCGTTTTTGTTTTTTTGAGACGGAGTCCAGCTCTGTCACCCAGGCTGGGGTGCAGCAGTGTGATCTCGGCTCACTGCAACCTCCAACTCCCAGGTTCAAGTGATTTTCATGTCTCAGTCTCTCAAGTAGCTGGGACTACAGGCATAGAATTCCATCACAACTGGCTAATTTTTGTATTTGTAGTAGAAATGGGGTTTTACTATGTTGGCCAGACTGGTCTCAAACTCCCAATCTCAAGTGATGCGCCCGCCTCGGCCTCCCAAAGTGCTGGGTTACAGGCGTAAGCCACCATGCCTGGCCTAAAATCTGAAAAGTTTTTATCACTGAGCCTATAATATTCAGATTTTTTTTTAAAGCCATGCACACCTAGGGGGCAGATAGAAGCACATAAATTGTTCCCGAGTGAGTGAGCCCAACCCTGTAGGCATCTGCTATATTGTCTTCAAAATACAAAAACGGTCACTGGTGTTTTCTAACAATTCTCAACAAACAAATCTTAACATGTATCTCAATACTAGCATATGGGAGAGTTGAAACTATGGATCTCATCTTTTGAGATGTAAAGGATAATCAACTTTAAGATGATCATGTATAATTTTAAAATCAGAACTTTTCTAAGAATACCTTGAAACCTCATATACATACTCACAAAGAATGTTGCTCAAGGGAAGAAGTGAAATTTCAGAAAAGATGCAATTTTGTCATTGGTACCGTATTACCTGACAGTAACAATGGCTTGGTCATGTCATTAATCCTGAGAAAAATCAAAGCAACCAACAACTAAAGAACTTTATCAATTAAAAATTCTTTACAAAGTCTGTTCTAGAACTTGAATCAAAATAGTAGCACACACTGGTAGCTCTAAGATCTGGTAAACTCTTTTGATTCATTCTTTATGTTATGGTAGAGCTCTGCATGTATGGCACAAGGCCAAGATAGTTTTAACTTTAATTGGCTGTCTGCTTTGAGATTTCTATGTTTACACATAATCTTTTATTGCTTGAAAACAATTCTTAATGACATAAACTTAAGGGCATTTTTCCCACTTGTGTTCTGATGTTTGAAATCAGCAAGACTTTTTCTAAATGTTTCTGTGCATTGCAGCATCATTGGTAATGTTCTTATCACTTATACAATTTGTTCATTAGCTTTTGCTCCCTCTGCTGGAATGTAAAAGCAAGTAGCAATGAGAATTCCATTTCTAAAAGAGAGATATATAATGCCCACGCCCCCACCACCAATCTTTGCATTTTAAAAACTCACAGAAAATCCATTCTAAAGACAGTCTAAACTTAAACTAGCATTATTTTACTTTAATTACCCCAACATATATGTTTATCCTTCAATTGCATGTTACTTTTTATCATTATTTTACAAATGTCAACCTCATTTGTTTTCTCTTTTCTTTGTAAAGACGGAAATGAGCACATTTCCAGTGAATTCCAGAGCTTAATATTTCCATAATATGATTGCTCTTGTGGATATGCGTTTAAAGTATATTTTCTATTTAATCTAATTGTGAATAAATCAGAAAGATGAGAACAAAATCTGTATACTGAAACAATTCAAGTTGACTTCACTTATGCAGAACTGGATTTAGAAGGTCCTTGATTAATGACTGTGAGATTCAAAAATTATTATTATCTGATATCTGAAATCCCTTCCCCCCCCAAAGTAAAGAACATAGAAAAATAAACAATTTAATTTATTTGGTGGATAACAAAAACAGTGACAACCAAAATCATGAGAGAATTGAATAAATGCCAAACTGGCATATAGTTTGTTGCAGCTGTTTGTGCCAATACACATTTAAGTAATAAAATTAGAATGAATTTTAGTTTATTAGAAATATGAAGTTAAAAAAATACAATATTTTCAGGTAATAAAAATAGCTCCCTTTGTTCACAGGTGAGTTACCTAGCCCAACATACTTTAAGGTAGCCATCCAATAAAGGGTGACATATTCTCCTTATACATACACATATTCAGAAACCCCGGGATAAAAATTAGCAACTGAGTACGCAAGAATTTTGGAAATAAAATGAACAGAAAAATTTCCGCACTTACGTAAGTCACCTAAAATAAGGCTTTCTTGCTGGTCATCCTATTAAAGGGCCAAGAAGACTGTGAATCTATAAATAGATCTGATTACCAACAGAAAGGGTAAACTTTTAAGCGTTTTAGCTTCTGCATTTGGCAGTAACTGATTTTACCCTTAATCTCTGCAGCCTAGCAGCTTCATGGATGTCTGTCTTCCCTTACGTAAATTTGCTCTTTGGCAATATTTAAGGAATACAATACCAATATATGCAAGAACTTTAACTACTTACTATGGCTAAAGGATACAAGAGGAAAAAGAAATCCTGAGGTTAAGTACACAATACAAAATGCATAAGCTAATGTCAAAACATCTTCAAAGCAACACGCAAATGCAAATTTTAAGCACCAGGAGTTGTCACTTGGCTCCTGAAATCCTCATCTCCTTCATTTGCCCTCAGATTGTGTTCAATTTTAGTTCACAATGTATTTTTTTTTTTTTCAGAAAGCCTGTCATAACCCAAAAATTTGGGCTGAGACATTCTATTTTAGAATGCCATTTCTTTCAATCTTACACTTAAATTTACAAGATCAGAACCCAGCATGTTAAATCTACATAAGCTTCAGGGCTAGTTAAGAGAGAATTTAATGCTGCAAAGAGCTCAACTTCCTTATTCCATTATGATCTGCTTACTGAGTCTAAAAGACACATGCTTCATTAACTTACTTAAAGGTTTTAGTTCAAAGCAATTGCACAGCTTTTAACTTCCCATTGGAAACTGCATGTAATTCATGGGCTGGATAAAGTAATATTTCAATTACTTGAGTAAGATGCAAACATAAAATAAATTAAGATGCAGATATCTGATATCAATAACTACTGACTTGGTGATGGTATATAATAGAGAAACTGAATACCATATTTGCCTTTATATATTCCAATACAGCAAGGAAAGTTATAAAAAGAAATTGACAAGGAACCATTTATATTCACCAATACACAGCAATATTAGACTTTGAAAAACATTGAAGTTAAAAATATATAAATTGTTAAAGCCATACAATTTCATTTCAAATTCAGTGAGAAGTACAAATGAATATACTGCAAAGAAACATTGTTCTTGTTTTGATGGCAAGTAGCTTGAACACCTGATATTGCTTTGGGACTCTAATTATTTAAGAGAAAGTGCCTTATACATAAGGAAAGATATCTTTTTACATTTTTCCAATAAAGGTTAATAACAGGCAGTAAGAAGGAAAAAGCTTCAGTAAATGACTGTTGTTCATTAACAGTTCAACTCTAACTCATTATCAAAATGTCCATCTTAAATTATGTATACAGGGCCATGCAAAATTGAATTGGGAGGTAGTGCTTGGTGAATTTGTCCTTCTGTTTCCATGGAAACAGATGCCGGATTGCATTTCTTTAAGGCTAGTTTTAAAGTGGAAAACTACAGTACATTAATACTCCAGAAACCACAGAACTTAATTTATCTCTTAAATGTATCAGGTTTTTTAAACAGCCGTTATACCATATAACCCATGCAGGGCATCTTTTACTTCTACTGAATTTCTTTACCTGTTTGATTCTCTCTTGCCCTACCCACCTCCACATCCCTATTTTGGTAGAAAGGCTTAAGAGTAAAGGTCTTTCCTTATTTGACTTTGTATTTTCAACATATAACAAAAGGTTTAGTTTGATGTGGTCTGAACGCCTTTATCCAAAACTCATGGTGAAATCTAATCCCCACTGTAGTGGTATTAAGAGGTGCAGCCAAGACCACCAGTGGCGCAAGAGGTAACATGTCTAACTATGAATCAGAAGATTCAAGAGGTAGAGCCTTTTGGGAAATGTATAAGTCACGAGGGCTTCATCCTTATGAATGGGATTAGTGCCCTTATAAAAGAGGTTGAAGGGAGCTGTCTTGCCGCTTTGTTCGTGTGAGGATATATCATTTGCCTCTTTTTCCATATGAGGACTTAGCGACAATGTGCCATCCTGGAAGCCTTTACCAGACACTAAATCGGCTTGATCTTGGACTTCCTAATCTCTAGAACTGTGAGAAATAAATTTATATTATTTATAAATTACCCAATCTAACGTATTTTGGTACCGCAGCCCTAATGGACTAAGACATAGTTCAAGTTCTTTTTTTATTTTTATTAAATAGAGAAGGGTTCTCACTATGTTACTCAGCTGGTCTTGAACTCCTGGGCTCAAGCCATACTACTGCCTCAGCCACTTGAATAGCTGTGACCACAGGCACATGCCAACACACTCAGCTTCATGTTCTTATTTAATAAAAACATTTTGAATGATTAAAATATAATAAAATCATCTATTTCTCCTTCTAGTTATAAGAAAAAGTGAGCCTTAGTGTTGGACTAGCACGTAATTTATCCTAATTTCAATAGTTAACTAGCTGTGTGACCTATAGGCCATGCACATAAACTTCCTGTGTGTCATTTTCCTTATTAACCCTGTGATAATAAAACCCAAGTCATGAAAGTTGTTCTAATTTCTACATAATTCATCTAAAGCACCTAGAATAACTGTTGGCATAGGAAATCAATGAATGGTAGCTGTAACAATTATAACTGTAACTACTGGTGTGCTACTATTCTTGCCAGGCGTTGGGCTGGATGTTTTATGCCTTCAGTCATCACTATAACCCAGTATTATTATCTTTATTCTGTTGACAGAGGTAGTAGAGAGGATACTTAATGCCACTTGAAATGAAAGCTGTAAGGCTAGGATTTGAACCCTCCTATGCTTGACTTCAGGGGCTGGAATATTTTCAATACACCATACCGCCTCTTTTAGATGCTATGAAAGGCTCAATTCCTCTCTTTAAAATCTTTTCCTAAAGTATTTCTACAGATTAAAATATGGTCACCTGACCCATTGTAGAAGATAGCTAATTTGAAATCAGTAGTTTGTACAAAGGAATTTGCCCACACTATATTTTATTTTTACATTTTAGAATGTGAATTAGGTTTCCTTGATGTAGTACAGGACAGCACAAAATTGGATTTTTAACTTGGAAGTAAACACCTAGTTCTGTTACAGAGCCCTGAGTCTTTCTCAGGAGTCACCTTGGTGGCCCCAGAGAATTTCCAAAAGTCCTCTTTGCTCATTTCTGTCCTGTTACAGCCCTTGGTCATTCCTCCTTTTAGAAAAAGGAATCGATGTTTACTAATGATTTGGGTCCACTGACAACAGTGACAGAAACATTTTATAATAAGAATAGAAAAACTCCTTTCTTCTGAGGATATAGTCAGGTTCATGAAAGTTCAAACAAATTTTCAATAAAGTGATAAGGGTATTAGATACTTTATCAGAGATCTTCAGTGATTTATAATAACTAACATGCAAGGACTGTTCTATTTTAAAAAGCACTGTAGTATATTTTCTGCATTAAATATAAATGCCTGTGAGATCAGTGCCAACATGAGGATGTTACATATTTGAAAATGATAGCAACAATACCCCCTTCTCCAATAAAAACAAACAAAAAAATACTTTGAGGCACAGGACTAAATGACTAGTCTAAAGTCATACACTTAGAAAGTGGTAAAATCAATGTTATTACCATGAAATTTTTCACTACATTATTCAGATGAAAGTTAAATATATGTAAATCAAGCTCTATAGAGAGATATTTACATGGCTAATGAGGAAGTGGAGACTTGGACAATAAGGCATGAATATAGCACTTAAATCAGTCATTAAAAACGATTCAGCTAGGGCTCCAGTCACCTCAAGTATTTTTTCCTTTCATTTTTTCTAGTTAATTGTAAGTAAGGTATGTCTATAAAGTTACACAGCGTTAAGGCAGATGACCCAAAAAAGTATTAGATTGAACCATATACATTTCCAGATATGCTACCATTATGATCTACAACAATGGCATTTTAAATCTAAGAACATGTTTACTTGATCATTATTTCCTAAGTACATATTTATTTATTTATTTATTTATTTATTTATTTATTTATTTTTTGATGGTGTCTCACTCTGTCGCCCAGGCTGGAGTGCAGTGGCGCGATCTCGGCTCACTGCAAGCTCTGCTTCCTGGGTTCACACCATTCTCCTGCCTCAGCCTGCCAAATAGCTGGGACTACAGGCACCCGCCACCATGCCTGGCTAATTTTTTTTTGTATTTTTCGTAGAGACGGGGTTTCACTGTGTTAGCCAGGATGGTCTTAATCTCCTGACCTCGTGATCCGCCTGCCTCGGCCTCCCAAAGTGCTGGGATTACAGGCGTGAGCCACCGTTCCTGCCCTATTTACTGCTCTTGAAATGCTTTAATCACAAGCAATATTAAGGTAGCTTTGATTCCCATTCAGTGGAAAATTATCAATATGGAGGATATAATTCATAAAGGAAATATAATTCTTGTTTTGACCAACTGAGATATATATGATATATAGGAATATATTATATATAATCATCAATCTATGAGATGCATACAGGAATATATTATATATAATTATCTATAGTATGAACATGTTATATATATATTATACATACATTATATACGTTTGTACAGTTATAATGAAGTCATTTTTGTATTTCAAGATAAAATAAATATGTAGAAAAGAATGGTGCAGATCAATGGTTCTCAGAATGTCTACAAAGTCAATACCACTTTTGTTATAGTACCAAGGTATTACTTGCAGTTTTCACTTTCACATTCTCCTGAGTGTACAAGAGTTTTCTAGAGGCTATTGTAATAGACTGCCTTGTATTGCAGCAATAGATGGAATACTGAAGCACATATGACAATCCAGCTATCTTCTATTTAGCCAGACATTAATGCAATTTACAAAAATATAATCAATGGTACTCTCTTCTCATTACTTGATTTTGCTTGGAGAAAATATATTGACTTTTCAAAAATATGTTATTTACATTAACATGTAATTGTTTATTATATAATGTTTAATTAGTAAAAAATGGGTTTTAAAGTTCTCAGTTTTAATTTAAATACAGTAAATATTAATAATAGTTGTAACCCACATGAACAAAAGGTGTTTGGGGTACACAGTAAACTTTAAGAGTGTAAATGACCAAAAGCTTTAGAACTGTTGAAAAAAAATTTTTTTGTTCAATCTTAAAATTTCTGCTCATTTTTATGATTCGTATGATGAAGACTTTATGGTCCTTGAAATATGAGAAGTTATTTAAAATAGATCTAATTAAAAATCCCTTACAGCATTTTCATAACAAATACTGAGCTCCTTAGAAATTGCTCCATTTGCAAAATGCATTTATAACTTAACCAAAATAAATAATTCATACCTCACCAAGTGAGTAATAACGTCTCGGGATCTGGGAGTCCGGATAGATGTTTTCTAGGTACCAAGAAAAGGGCTTACACTTCAGATTTTCTCTTAGTGTTTTTCTGACTGACACATCTCCATAATCCACTTTGACAACACCTGGAATTTTTCAGAGAAACACAAATCAGTTTGTGCTATTTTTGTTTTAGTACTGTTTTACTCCATTTACTTTGTTATCGGTTTTTTTCTTTATAATTCCAGCAAATTCAATTGCTTATGCAGCTGCTACTATACTGGATTTTTACTACCATCGAATTAGTACATTAAATAGATATAAATAGCACTTCTCCCATTGGTTATGACTTTTCAAATGCAAATATTTATCACCAAGTACTTGTACTACTTAGGTTGAATAATTTATTAACTAAATGTAAATTGGCATTTAGTATCTCATAATCAAAGCTTTACTGAGCTGTGTAATATGTCTGCTTCTCCTCAATAAAAAATTCTAGTAGCACCATTGTTTTTGTTAATATTCATACTTTCCCTATAGAGTCACTTACTTACCACCTGTAGATTTTATAAGAAATTTATATGAAATAATTCACATAATAGACCGTACATGTGTTCTTTTTCTTCAACTTCTATCTAGTTACCATAAACTTAATTTTTTATTGATTTATTGTGTTATTCTAAGCTACTATTGTCCTTGAAAAAGTTAGTAAATATGTAAGTGTAAAAAAACAAACAAATGGACAGGAATATATTCACGTGTATATAGGAAAAATGGTTAATTTTGTTTCACATAATAGAATATTTGACATTTAAACGAATATTTCCACTGAAAATCATAAAAGAATGTTTTCTAGTTGAGAAATAACAATGCTAATTTTTATATAAAATTTTATTACAGCTTGGTTTGCTCCTTAATATTAAAATTGGCATTTGATTGAAATAACTAATAACTGTGACAAGACAGCAATTATTTCTTAGATTATTCTGAAAATACTTCAAAGTTTAACTCTCTTCTTTAAGGCCACTATGCAACATGCTGGCACAAAATGGCCTAGTATTTAGGACATTCTATCCCAACCAAGTAACAAAGCCAATAAATTGTTCTCTAAAATAGAGCAAGTGTTTAGACAATCTAAATGTCTTCAACTAATGCCATTACCAGACCACTATTTTCCAAAGCAGCAACACTCTCAAAACTCATCATTCACTAGCTCCAACCACCTTGTCTCTTCAGAATTTTTGTTTTTTCAAAATTAAACGTCATAGTGTTATTAGAAAGCATTCTGATGCTGAAGTAGCCAAACCATTTCCTTCCAAGAGAAAATACCGATTTTCCTAGCTGGTGTTTGGACAGAAAACAACAAGGTCTTTGGGCTTTTTAAACAGCTAAATATTTGCTTTTGAAATAATTCTATTCAGAACTTCCAAACCGGAATGCAACCTTCAAAATAAGAGGCTCAAAACAATTTAGTATTTACAAAAAAAATCACTAGAAGAATTTCTCATTAAGTATTATTACAATTGAAATAATTGAATACATTGTCCTCAAAATCATACAAAGAGATGTCATTGCGCCTGGTGGGGAGGCAAAACACTGTATCTTCAGAGGACTTAATTCAACAGTCAATTTTACTGTTCTGCTTTTTTTTTCTTTTTATTATTATTATACTTTAAGTTTTAGGGTACATGTGCACAATGTGCAGGTTTGTTACATATGTATCCATGTGCCATGTTGGTGTCCTGCACCCATTAACTCGTCATTTAGCATTAGGTATATCTCCTAATGCTGTCCCTCCCCCCTACCCCCATCCCACAACAGTCACCGGAGTGTGATGTTCCCCTTCCTGTGTCCATGTTCTCATTGTTCAATTCCCACCTATAAGTGAGAACATGCGGTGTTTGGTTTTTTTGTCCTTGCGATAGTTTACTGAGAATGATGTTTTCCAGTTTCATCCATGTCCCTTCAAACGATATGAACTCATCATTTTTTATGGCTGCATAGTATTCCATGGTGTATATGTGCCACATTTTCTTAACCTAGTCTATCGTTGTTGGACATTTGGGTTGGTTCCAAGTCTTTGCTATTGTGAATAGTGCTGCAATAAACATATTTGTGCACGTGTCTTTATAGCAGCATGATTTATAGTCCTTTGGGTATATACCCAGTAATGGGATGGCGGGGTCAAATAGTATTTCTAGTTCTAGATCCCTGAGGAATTGCCACACTGACTTCCACAATGGTTGAACTAGTTTACAGTCCCACCAACTGTGTAAAAGTGTTCCTATTTCTCCACATCCTCTCCAGCACCTGTTGGTTCCTGACTTTTTAATGATGGCCATTCTAACTGGTGTGAGATGGTATCTCATTGTGGTTTTGATTTGCATTTCTCTGACGGCCAGTGATGATGAGCATTTTTTCATGTGTTTTTTGGCTGCACAGATGTCTTCTTTCGAGAAGTGTCTGTTCATGTCCTTTACCCACTTTTTGATGGGGTTGTTTTTTTTCTTGTAAATTTGTTTGAGTTCATTGTAGATTCTGGATATTAGCCCTTTGTCAGATGAGTAGGTTGCAAAAATTTTCTCCCATTCTGTAGGTTTCCTGTTCACTCTGATGGTAGTTTCTTTTGCTGTGCAGAAGCTCTTTAGTTTAATTAGATCCCATTTGTCAATTTTGGCTTTTGTTGCCATTGCTTTTGGTGTTTTAGACATGAAGTCCTTGCCCACGCCTATGTCCTGAATGGTATTGCCTAGGTTTTCTTGTAGGATTTTAATGGTTTTAGGTCTAACATTTAAGTCTTTAGTCCATCTTGAATTAATTTTTCTATAAGGTGTAAGGAAGGGATCCAGTTTCAGCTTTCTACATATGGCTAGCCAGTTTTCGCAGCACCATTTATTAAATAGGGAATCCTTTCCCCATTTCTTGTTTTTGTCAGGTTTGTCAAAGATCAGATAGTTGTAGATATGTGGCATTATTTCTGAGGGATCTGTTCTGTTCCATTGATCTATATCTCTGTTGTGGTACCAGTACTATGCTGTTTTGGTTACTGTAGCCTTGTAGTATAGTTTGAAGTCAGGTAGCGTGATGCCTCCAGCTTTGTTCTTTTGGCTTAGGATTGACTTGGCAATGCGGTCTCTTTTTTGGTTCCATATGAACTTTAAAGTAGTTTTTTTCCAATTCTGTGAAGAAAGTCATTGGTAGCTTGATGGGGATGGCATTGAATCTATAAATTACCTTGGGCAGTATGGCCATTTTCACGATATTGATTCTTCCTACCCATGAGCATGGAATGTTCTTCCATTTGTTTGTATCCTCTTTGATTTCATAGCGCAGTGCTTTGTAGTTCTTCATGAAGAGGTCCTTCACATCACTTGTAAGTTGGATTCCTAGGTATTTTATTCTCTTTGAAGCAGTTGTGAATGGGAGTTCACACATGATTTGGCTTTCTGTTTGTCTGTTATTGGTGTACAAGAATGCTTGTTATTTTTGTACATTGATTTTGTATCCTGAGACTTTGCTGAAGTTGCTTATCAGCTTGAGGAGATTTTGGGCTGAGACAATGGGGTTTTCTAGCTATACAATGATGTCATCTGCAAACAGGGACAATTTGACTTCCTCTTTTCCTAACTGAATACCCTTTATTTCCTTCTCCTGCCTGATTGCCCTGACCAGAACTTCCAACACTATGTTGAATAGGAGTGGTGAGAGAGGGCATCCCTGTCTTGTGCCAGTTTTCAAAGGGAATGCTTCCAGTTTTTGCCCATTCAGTATGATATTGGCTGTGGGTTTGTCATAGATAGCTCTTATTATTTTGAGATATGTCCCATCAATACCTAATTTATTGAGAGTTTTTAGCATGAAGGGTTGTTGAATTTTGTCAATGGCCTTTTCTGCATCTATTAAGATAATCATGTGGTTTTTGTCTTTGGTTCTGTTTATATGCTGGATTACATTTATTGATTTTTGTATGTTGAACCAGCCTTGTATCCTAGGGATAAAGCCCACTTGATCACGGTGTATAAGATTTTTGATGTGCTGATGGATTTGGTTTGCCAGTATTTTATTGAGGATTTTTGCATCAATGTTCATCAAGGATATTGGTCTGAAATTCTCTTTTTTGGTTGTGTCTCTGCCGGGCTTTGGTATCAGGATGATGCTGGCCTCATAAAATGTCTTAGGGATGATTCCCTCCTTTTCTATTGATTGGAATAGTTTCAGAAGGAATGGTACCAGTTCCTCCTTGTACCTCTGGTAGAATTCGGCTGTGAATCCATCAGGTCCTGGACTCTTTTTGGTTGGTAAGCTATTGATTATTGCCACAATTTCAGAGCCTGATATTGGTCTATTCAGAGATTCAACTTCTTCTTGGTTTAGTCTTGGGAGAGTGTATTTGTTGAGGAATTTATCCATTTCTTCTAGATTTTCTAGTTTATATTTGCGTAGAGGTGTTTGTAGTATTCTCTGATGGTAGATTGTATTTCTGTGGGATTGGTGGTGATATTCCCTTTTTCATTTTTTATTGCGTCTATTTGATTCTTCTCTATTTTCTTCTTTATTAGTCTTGCTAGCAGTCTATCAATTTTGTTGATCTTTTCAAAAAACTAGCTCCTGGATTCATTCATTTTTTGAAGGGTTTTTTGTGTCTCTATTTCCTTCAGTTCTGCTCTGATTTTAGTTATTTCTAGCCTTCTGCTAGCTTTTGAATGTGTTTGTTCTTGCTTCTCTAGTTCTTTTAATTGTGATGTTAGGGTGTCAATTTTGGATCTCTCTTGCTTTCTCTTGTGGGCATTTAGTGCTATAAATTTCCCTCTACACACTGCTTTGAATATGTCCCAGAGATTCTGGTATGTTTTCTTTGTTCTCGTTGGTTTCAAAGAACATCTTTATTTCTGCCTTCATTTCATTATGTACCCATAGTCATTCAGGAGCAGGTTGTTCAGTTTCCATGTAGTTGAGTGGTTTTGAGTGAGTTTCTTAATGCTGAATTCTAGTTTGATTGCACTGTGGTCTGAGAGACAGTTTGTTATAATTTCTGTTCTTTTACATTTGCTGAAGAGAGCTTTACTTCCAACTATGTGGTCAATTTTGGAATAGGTAAGGTGTGGTGCTGAAAAAAATGTATATTCTGTTGATTTGGGGTGGAGAGTTCTGTAGATGTCCATTAGGTCTGCTTGGTGCAGAGCTGAGTTCTATTCCTGGGTATCCTTGTTAACTTTCTGTCTCGTTGATCTGTCTAATGTTGACAGTGGGGTGTTAAAGTCTCCCATTATTATTGTGTGGGAGTTTAAGTCTCTTTGTAGGTCACTCAGGACTTGCTTTATGAATCTGGGTGCTCCTGTATTGGGTGCATATATATTTGGGATAGTTAGCTCTTCTTGTTGAATTGATCCTTTACCATTATGTAATGGCCTTCTTTCTTGCTTTTGATCTTTGTTGGTTTAAAGTCTATTTTATCAGAAACTAGGATTGCAACCCCTGCCTTTTTTTGTTTTCCATTTGCTTGGTAGATCTTCCTCCATCCCTTTATTTTGAGTCTATGTGTGTCTCTGCACATGAGATGGGTTTCCTGAATACAGCATACTGATGGGTCTTGACTCCTTATCCAATTTGCCAGTCTGTGTCTTTTAATTGGAGCATTTAGCCCATTTACATTTAAAGTTAATATTGTTATGTGTGAATTTGATCCTCTCATTATGATGTTAGCTGGCTATTTTGCTCGTTAGTTGATGCAGTTTCTTCCTAGCCTCAAGGGCCTTTACCATTTGGTATGTTTTTGCAGTGGCTGGTACCTGTTGTTCCTTTCCATGTTTAGTGCTTCCTTCAGGAGCTCTTTTAGGGCAGGCCTGGTGGTGACAAAATCTCTCAGCATTTGATTGTCTGTAAAGTATTTTATTTCTCCTTCACTTATGAAGCTTAGTTTGGCTGGATATGCAATTCTGGGTTGAAAATTCTTTTCTTTAAGAATGTCGAATATTGGCCCCCACTCTCTTCTGGCTTGTAGAGTTTCTGCCGAGAGATCAGCTGTTAGTCTGATAGGCTTCCCTTTGTGGGCAACCCGACCTTTCTCTCTGGCTGCCCTTAACATTTTTTCCTTCATTTCAACTTTGGTGAATTTGACAATTATGTGTCTTGGAGTTGCTCTTCTCGAGGATTATCTTTGTGGCGTTCTCTGTATTTCCTGAATCTGAATGTTGGCCTGCCTTGCTAGATTGGGGAAGTTCTCCTGGATAATATCTTGCAGAATGTTTTCCAACTTGGTTCCATTCTCTCCATCACTTTCAGGTAAACCAATCATACGTAGGTTTGGTCTTTTCACATAGTCACATATTTCTTGGAGGCTTTGTTTGTTTCTTTCTATTCTTTTTTCTCTAAACTTCGCTTCTCGCTTCATTTCATTCATTTCATCTTCCATCACTGATATCCTTTCTTCCAGTTGATCACATCGGCTACTGAGGCTTCTGCAGTCTTCAAGTAGTTCTCAAAACTTGGCTTTCAGCTCCATCAGCTCCTTTAAGCACTTCTGTGCATTGGTTATTTTAGTTAAACATTCGTCTAATTTTTTTTCAAAGATTTTAACTTCTTTTCCATTGGTTTGGATTTCCTCCTGTAGCTCGGAGTAGCTTGATCATCTGAAGCCTTCTTCTCTCAACTCAACAAAGTCATTCTCCGTCCAGCTTTGTTCTGTTGCTGGTGAGGAGCTGCATTCATTTGGAGGAGGAGAGGTGCTCTGATTTTTAGAGTTTCCAGTTTTTCTGCTCTGTTTTCTCCCCATCTTTGTAGTTTTTTCTACTTTTGGTCTTTGATGATGGTGATGTACAGATGGGTTTTTGGTGTGGGTGTCCTTTCTGTTTGTAAGTTTTCCTTCTAACAGACAGGACCCTCAGCTGCAGGTCTGTTGGAGTTTGCTAGAGGTCTACTCCAGACCCTGTTTGCCTGGGTGTCAGCAGTGGTGGCTGAAGAACAGCGGATTTTCGTGAACCACAAATTCAGCTGTCTGATAGTTCCTCTGGAAGTTCTGTCTCAGAGGAGTACCCGGCCGAGTGAGGTGTCTGTCCCTACTGGGGTGTGCCTCCCAGTTAGGCTGCTCGGGGGTCAGGGTCCCACTTTAGGAGGCAGTCTGCCCGTTCTCAGATCTCCAGCTGCCTGATGGGAGAACAACTACTCTCTTCAAAGCTGTCAGACAGGGACATTTAAGTCTGCAGAGGTTATTGCTGACTTTTTGTTTGTCTGTGCCCTGCCCCCAGAGGTGGAGCCTACAGAGGCAGGTGGTGGGCTCCACCCAGTTTGAGCTTCCTGGCTGCTTTGTTTACCTAAGCAAGCCGGGCAATGGTGGGCGCCCCTCCCCCAGCCTCGCTGCCACCTTGCAGTTTGGTCTCAGACTGCTGTGCTAGCAATCAGCGAGACTCCGTGGGCGTAGGACCCTCTGAGCCAGGTGTGGGACACAATCTCCTGGTGTGCCATTTTCCAAGCCGGTTGGAAAAGCGCAGTATTAGGGTGGGAGTGACCCGATTTTCCTGGTGCCATCTGTCACCCCTTTCTTTGACTAGGAAAGGGAACTCCCTCACCCCTTGTGCTTCCCGAGTGAGGCACTTCCTCATTGTGCCTCGGCTGGCGCACAGTGTGCTACACCGACTGTCCTGCACCCTCTGTTTGGCACTCCCTAGTGAGATAAACCGGGTACCTCAGATGGAAATGCAGAAACCACCCGTCTTCTGCGTTGCTCACGCTGGGAGCTGTAGACTGGAGCTGTGCCTATTCGGCCATCTTGGCTCCACCCCCTACTGTTCTGTTTTCATTTTTCAGGTGGGTGGATTTAATTGAGGTAGCTTATTTAATATCAACATCCTCCCTTTTTCATCATGTTAAGATTTGGTAGTTCTGGCTCCATAATATCTTTCTAGAAGGGTTTCTTTGTGCATGTGTTTTCCAATAAAACTTTATTTATGGACAATGAAATATGAATTTCACATAATTTTCACGTCATGAAATATTATTCTTTTGACTTTTCCTCAGCTACTTAAAATCAGATCTTGGGTCATTAAAAAATGGACAGTGAGCTGGTTTTGGCACATGGGTCACAGTGGCCAACCCCTGCTCTAAAAGATAAAGTCCTAGAAGGTTTTTTTGAGCAATTATCTGATTGAAATGAAAATTTAAAGTTTCATTTGCATACCATTTTACATGAGGTCAGAGACAACGTTAATTGTCCACTTCAGATTTGGCAAAAAGTGGCTAATGGAGAATTATAGAGATCACTGAATAAAGCAAAAGCCTTCTTATCGTGCCACCTCTAAGCTGCCCCTTGGCATTTCCACTGCAACTTGCTTTTGTTCTAATCCTAGATAATTATGCTAAATTACCTTTAGAAATGCACAAAAAAATACGGTGGGCTATCTTAACATTTTGGTGAGAGTGGCTTTTTCTCTCTGAATCCATATTTTCTTCTTAGAAGTGAGACATATTAAGAGACAATAGTCCTCACAAACCCTCCATGTATTCCTCCACATTTCTCAGGTCCCTGCAGTTAGGTAAGGATATCTAACTCTCTCTCAATAAACTGTGAGAGAAAGGGGTTATGTCACTTCTGATTTTAAAGATAGGAAAGCAAGTATGAGAACTTTCTTTTCCTTTACCACAGGGACTGAGGAGGACTTGTATACCAGTGTGTGCAGCTACAAAATGGAGAGACTTTTCTTGTACTGTATGATTTAGTGACTGCAGAGCCTGAATTAGATTATTCAGATCCATGGTTTGATATGTAATCTCACTTGTTCCCCAAACTCTTATCTGCAACTCAAACCTCTTCAAAGTAGGTTATCCAACTGTTTACCTAATAATTTTACTGGGATATATACTAAGCATCTCAAATTTGACAAGTCAAAAATTTGATTCTCCAACTTGCTCCATTTCCAAGGTTCTTCATTTCAGTATCTAGCACAAATATCCACTGATTTTCTCAAGGAAAAACAAATAATTTTCTTTCTCTCACACATATACATTTTTAACTCATTAGGAATTCCTGTTGGCTGTACTTCACAATATATCCTCAGCCACTCTGCTGTTACCATCCTGGTCCTAACTTCTTCTATCTCTTGCTTACACTAGCATTGCAATAGTCTCCTAACTAGCCCTGAAACATTTCACATTCCTCTACCTATATTTTATTCACTATTGCCTGTTCCTTAGTCAATATATTTAAAATACAAATCAAATCATGTTACTCCCTTGCCCAAAAGTGTGCCGTGATTTTCCATAATACTAAGAATAATTGAATCTCTCTTAACCATTGCCTGAGGATCCTTTAGAAAATAGCTCTGGGCTAGCTTTTTGAATTCATTTATACTCACTTTGAAACCAGCCCAATTGTCCCACAGAAGTGATGTTTATGGTTTCTTTTGAATAAACATGAAAGAATGGCCCTCCTGGTCTTGAAACTTGAGAAAATTACATTTGTCTCATCTAAGTTCCTTTCTCAGGAAACCAACCAGATAATATAAAGGAACTGAAACTTACCAGATCACCACATCTGGACAGTGAGACACCAGACCCCCTCACCTGTCATAATTGCCTAACCGCCTGTTTCTTGTTGATTAATTCCTCTTCCTTATTCCTAATTCCCAGTTTCCCATACATAGTTACATTTCTTCCCTGCTATATCATCCCCTAATTTTAGTCAGTTGAAGAGATGAATTTGAGACTGATTTTCCATCTCCTTGGCTGCAGCAATCTATTAAAGCCTTCTTCCCTGTAAGTACTGGTTGTCTTGGTGATTGGCTTCTAGTGCAGCAAGCAGCAGGATGCAGATGGAACCCCTGTGTTTCAGTAACATCTTCATTCTAGCCCCACTTTTTTTTTTATTCTTTACATTTCTTCAAACATACCATGTTCATTCATAATTCAACAATTCAAGACTTTATACTTTTTTTCTGTCTGTAATGGTGTTACCCTGCAACTTTCATGTGTTGTCCTTTACTTGGTCCAAGTCTTTGCCCAAAATTTACTTCTTCAGGTTTATTCTGACCTTCCTATCAAAATTGATCCCTTTCTCTCATCTTCCTAGGTCTGTATCCCTCTATCATGCTTAATTTTTTTCCATGGCACTTATTACTATCTGATATCATATTACAGATCACTTTGCTCACTGCCTTCTCAACAAAAACTTTGGATGATGAGTTATCTTTTTTGAAGGATAAAGTATCCTACCTGATAATATCTTACAAGATATTGTGACTACTAAATAAATAATGCCTGGAAAATGTTTAGTACAATGACTGGAATATAATAATTGCTTAATACATATTATATATTGCATTGGATGGCTGTTGTTTTGCATGCCTGACATCCATTCTGCCCTCTGGTAAAAGCACTTGAGTTTTCTCTGGGAAACCACTCCTACTTCACTTTCATCTTGGGTGGGGCTGGTTTCATTGCCTTCCCCACTCTTCCAGTTCCATCTGTGGGCACGGACTAAAGGCAAATCACCAGAAAATCTAGTTAAAATGCAAATTGATTCAGTTGGTCTGGAGTGGGGGCCTTAGGGTCCATATTTCTAACAAGCTCCAAGGGATCCTGCTTTTGCTCAGTCCAGATTTTGATTATCAGCCACAATAACTAGAGCATTCTATTTCTCATCCTTACATATAACCCAGATAACAATGACTGACTCAGGAATAGGCAAATAAACCAGTCAGCCTTATAAAAGCATACCCTTGAGAATATACTAGGGCTATTAGAAAGTTGAAACTCTATTTCCTCTGGAACTGGGTAGCTGTATAGATGAGTTAAGCCTGGAGTTTTTGGGGCTACCATACAACAAAGGCCTATGAAAGTGACACCAATATAGAAGTAAGATAAATCCACATATGGAAAGATATAGAGTGTGAAAGTAAAAGAGAAGACTATCTAAAGATAGACAGCAGAGGCCAAGCCAAGATTAAGGTAAAAGATATTTATTGTGGTCAAGCTCTGTACAAGGGACTTTTCTAGGCACTTGGGATATATCTGTGAGCAAAACAAAATTACCTTCTTCCATGGAGTTTATATCCTACTGGAGAAAGACCTAAATAAACAGTAAATACATTAGAAGGTGATACATGCTGTGGCAAAAATTTATAAGTTTTTAAGGCAAGTCTTTCAATGGAACTTGCAAAAGCCATGTAAAGGCTTTGACAATGAAATAAAGATTCATAATGAGTACCAGAGTACCAACAAAAGGGTATTTTAATTAATTCCAGATTTGCAGGTTTCATTAATAGGTAAATGATAAAATTTATGGGTTGCTATTTTTTTTTAAATAAGCTGTCTTTTCATGGAATCCAGCTAAATGTCCATCAATGATAGATTAAAGAAAATGTGGTATACATACAACATGGAATACTATGCAGCCATAAAAAAGAACGAGATCATGTCCTTTGCAGGGACATGGATGGAGCTGGAAGCCATTATCCTTAGCAAACTAATACAGGAACAGAAAACCACATACCACATGCTCTCACTTATAAGTGGGAGTTAACTCATGAGAACATGTGGACACATAAAGGGGAACAATACACACTGTAGTCTATTGGAGGATGGAGGGTGGGAGGAGACAGAGTATCAGGAAAAATAACT
This sequence comes from Hylobates moloch, assembly GCF_009828535.3. NCBI lineage: Eukaryota > Metazoa > Chordata > Mammalia > Primates > Hylobatidae > Hylobates > Hylobates moloch. Next base: position 88,306,275 of record NW_026652276.1, read on the forward strand.
AATGGGTACTAGGGTTAATACCCGGGTGATAAAATAATCTGTACAACAAACCTCCTTGACACAAGTTTACTCATGTAACAAATCTGTACATGCACCCTGAATTTAAGAATAAAAAAATCTGTCTTTTATTCATCATAAGTCTATTGCATTATAGTATTAAATTCACTCTTTAGAGAAAGCATGTTTTAAATTTTAAATAGATATTAGATGGAAGATCATAATGACACTGGCCCAACTGTCCCATAGAACTGATATTTATGATTTTTTTATATAAACATAGAAATTCACCCTCTCAGTCTTAAAACTTGAGAAAATTGTATTTGTCTTATCTGAGTTCCTTTCTTAGGAAATCAACTATCAGGCCACCCAGACATTCTCAAGGAACTGAAACTTACCAGATCACTGCATCTGGACAGTGAGACACCAGACCCCCTCACCCATCATGACTGCCTAAACCAACCAACTGCTTCCTGTTGACCAGCTCCTCTTTAATACCCCTCACTAATTCCTGTTTTCCCTACACATAATTACTTTTTTTTGCTGCTATATAAACCTCTAATTTTAGTCAATTGAGGATATGGATTTGAGACTGCTCTCCCATCTCCTTGGTTGCAGCACCCAATTAAAGCCTTCTTTCCTGGCAATACTCATTGTTTCAGGGATTGGACTTCTGTGAGGCAAGCAATGAGCCTTAGACCAAACCCCTGGCATTTCAATGACAATAATTATTTCAGTTAAATTATTCCCCTAGTAGATGTCTAGTAAGTCTAATAGTTCTGTCTCTCTAAAATCAAAGTACCTGAAGAAAGAATACTGTAATGCATGCTAAAGCTTACAATTTCATGCACAAGAATACATATTGCAGCATAACTTAAAGGGGAAATTATTTTTATTCAATAAACAATGCTTAAGTGGGCACGGTGGCTCACACTTATAATCCCAGCACTTTGGGAGGCCGAGGTGGGCACATGACTTGAGGCCAGGAGTTCGAGACCAGCGTGGCCAAGATGGTGATACCCTGTCTCTACTAAAAACACCAAAAAATTAGCTGGCCATTGTGGTGGGTGCCTGTAATCCCAGCTACTTGGGAGGCTGAGGCAGGAGAATCACTTGAACCCGGGAGATGGAGGCTGCAGTGAGCTGTGATGGCACCACTGTATTCCAGCCTAGGTGACAGAGTGAGACCACATCTCAAAAAACCACCCCCCCAAAAACAAAAACAAAACAAAACAAAAAGAATGCTTAAGTAAATCAAAGTTACATCTGGTTGACAAAATACAGCTCTTGTATTAAAATAATTATGTCTGTATAAGAATATGGAAAAATGTTAATAAGCCAAATGAATGTTTATTATACAGCTATAATTAAAATATATGAAATACAAAATTGAGATAAAGCTCCTTTTTACCTTTAACAGTCAAAACTATGCAGTTGATTATAAAGTTTGTTATGTATGTCATATTAATGATATATATTCACATTACAGGAGTAGACCAGTATATACAGTTTAACCTAATAATTTAGTTTTTGTGATATTTTCTAAATTCCAAATAGAAAGTGAACTTTGTTATTTACTCTCAGTAATTGTAATTAGGAACTTCATGAATAAGAATCTTCATTTTTCTCCTTTTTAAAATAATAATAAGCGATTGTTAATCCAGCTAGCAATTATTGTATTCCATTGCATCTAAATACCAAATTGTAAATGGTATTGGGAAAGCTGGAGATCCACATGCAAAAGAAGAAATTAGACCTTATTCTTATCTTATACCAAATATAAAGATCAAATCAAAATGGATTAAAATTTTAAATTTGAGATCTGAAACTGTAAAAGTACTAAAAGAAAACACAGGAGAAATAGTCCATATTTGTCTGGACAAAAATTATTTGGATTTGACCCTAAACGCACAGGCAACAAAAGCAAAAATGGACAAGTTTGACGGTTTCAAACTTAAAAGCTTCTGCATAGCAAAGGAAACAATTAAAGTGAAGAGAAAGCCTACAAATGTAAGCCATGGATCTGATAAGGGATTAAAATCTGAAATATATGAGGAACTCAACTCAAAAACAAGAGAACACCTGATTAAAAATGGGCAAAGATCGTGAACAAACATTTCTCAAAAGAAGACATTCAAATGGCCCATAAACACGTGAAAAAAATGCTTATATCACTAATCATTAGGAAAGTGCAAATTAAAGCCACAGTAAGGTATTGTCTCACACCTGTTAGAGTGACTTATCAAAAATATAAAAGACACACGTTGGAGACGATGTGGAGAAATGGGAATTCTTAGATATTGTTGATGGAAATATAAACTAGTACAGCCATTATAACAGTGGTATGGAGCTTCCTTGTAAAACTAAAAATAGAACTACCACATGACACTAATTCCTCTTCTGGGTTTATATAAAGGAAATGAAATCAATATGTCAAAGGGATATCTGCACTCGCTTGTTCACTGCAGCATTATTCACAATAGACGAGAAATGGAATCAACCTAAATGTATATCAACAGATGAACAGATAGAGTGTTGTATTCTACGCAATGAAGCACTATTTAGCCTTAAAAAGGAAGAAAATCCCATCATTTTGACAACATGAATGAAGCTGGAGGACATTATGCTAAGTGAAATAAACCAGGCACAGAAAAACAAATACCACATGACCTCACTTATGTGTAGAATCTAATACAGTTGTACTCACAGAAGTAGAGAATAGAATGATGGTTACCAGAGGCTACAGGCATGAGGAAGGAGGAATGAGGAGTTGTTAATCAAAGACTATAAAATTTCAGATAGACAGAAGAAATACGTTTTGGGACCTATTGCTCATCAGGTGACTTATAGTCAACAATGATGCATTGTGTATTTTAAAATAACTAGGACATTAAATTTCTAATGTCTTGTCACTAAAAATAGGTAAGCAAGGTTATGGATATGTTAATTAGCTTGATTTATTTATTCTATACTGTTTGTGTCTGTATGTGTAATCTCAAAACATCACATTGTGCCTTATGATTACTGTTAAAACTTGTTAATTAAAAATAATAAGTCTATAAGTACATAAACACATACTGTATTTTCAGAGGTTTAGGTGATTTCTTGGAATTATCATTGCTGTTTTTAAATTTAAAACTATTCCCTTAATCTACCTTCTTATCTGTTCCCTATGTGCATACAAATTACCCAGGCTCGTAACTTCTCATTAGCATTTCAGTGGACAGAACTACATTAACTGGCTGATTGCCCATTCCAGCTAATAATACATAGTGATTATCTGTTGAATTTATCATTTACTATTATTACCACAATTTTAATGGAATAAAAATGAGATAATGAATTTTACAAAATCATAGCTTCTGCACAGGGCTGTCACACCGGAAGAGGATTATCAGACAACTTCCAATTTATTTAACTCTAATATCCACAATCAAAAGTTAGAGCAGGTCTTGAGGCTCAGTTTTCTAGGCAATTACCTCAAACTTCAGTTCAGTTTGACAATAAAGATCTCATATTCAAATGCTTGGTCCAAGATCATTGAGAATATGGGAAATAAGAAAAGTGAGTATTTGTAGTAGTCTTTTAAAATAAAGAACAATTTGATATCCATCGAGACAAACACAGACTGAACAGTCTGTAGGCTATCAAAATTTTATCTTGAATTAACTTAGTCTAATATATAGCTGTATATTTCAGTATTATTTTGACCCCTATCAAGTCTAAATGAGGATTTGGGATTATGATATTGGTTTTCATTTGAAACTGGCCCAATTGTCCCACAAAACTGATGCTTATCATTTCTTTTGAATAAGCATAAAAATTGACCCTCCCAGTCTTGAAACTTGAGAAAGTTATATTTGTTTTATCTGAGTACTTTCTCAGGAAACCAACTATCGGGCCACCCAGATAGTATTCAGCAACTGAAACTTACCAGATCACCACATAGGGACAATGAGATGACAGACCACTGAGTCATGATTGCCTTAGTTACCACCTGCTTTCTTTGGATCAACTCCTTCTTTACCCCTCCCTAATTCTGTTTTCATTCTGTTTTCCCACACATGGTTACATTTTTTCCCCTGCTATATAAACCCCTAATTTTAGTCAGTTGAGGAGATGAATTTGAGACTATCTCCCATCTCCTCAGCTGCATCACTGATTTCAAGTCTTCTTCCCTGGCAATACTCATTGTCTTGGTGATTGAATTTCTGTGCAGCAACCAGCAGGACCTAAGACTGAATTTCTGGTGTCTTGGTAAGATATTGAGAGTCAGTACAAAAAAATAGTGACACCAAACTTGTTATTGTACCAGCATTTTGTGTTATGCTGAGGCCTTTGACTATCTTATCATACATGTTGTTGCTATTGTTTTGCATTTTGTTTTTATTAGAAATCTCAAGAGTAATTTCTTTGTGGACTCAGAAGCAGGAAAAGCTGTGTTTTTCCTTAGCAACTGACTTGCTATATCTGACAAATATTGCTAACTTTATTTATAATTGATGAGGTATCCCTCTATATTCTTCCCATGTATCGTAAGAATTTAGAATGTAGAAAGCCATATCAGACCATTATTGAAAGAAGACACTCATCTATCCCTCCATGGAGTAGTATGGTTTAGTTAGGCACCAGAAGTACTGGAACAACAGATAAACTATTACTTAAGGGACTTCATGTTCCAGACTACACAGTAAGCACTTTTGGATACATATTCTCATTAAGTCTATATAGCATTTCTATCTATTATTATTGTTTCTTGTTTTAAGGATGAAAGAATTAAGACTTTGAATGGTTAAATAACTTTATTAAGTATACTTAGAAAATAGCAGAAGTAGAATCAAATGTTGTTCACTTTTATCTAATATCAAAATCCATGCTCTTGTTCACTCTACTAGAATGGGGTCATGAAACTGGAGAAAGTTTGAAAAACCTATAAAGGGAAATATTTTCCTGGGTACAGAACATGGTAATTATCATCCCTTGAATGATAGGACTCACGCTGCAAATTCTCCCGGACCTAACATCAGTGTGATTAATCCAAGATCCCAAACTTGAATTCATGGAAATAAAAAATCAATAATGATATATAATGAGTTACTTTATTGATCTGACAATTAAACACAAGCCAGAAGATTTCAGTGTGCAATTGACTGACAAACCAAAGTATTTCCTAAAGTGCTTTACAAATTGTGCCCCATCCATCACTAGTGCTGCGGGAAGCTAGTTAGATATAACTGTTTCTTCAGTTATATGTCACATACTATCTTATCTGAACCTTTCTGAAATAGTGCTATGTTTTATAATCAATGATATCTTACCGTTGCTGTTGGTGAGAAAGCAACTTTACTGTAGTTGTCACTGCTTTAGCATGTACAAATATGTTTTCCCATCTCTAAAATCAGTAGCCAACTGCAGTTTCAGTAGATAATTATGGCTATTTAAGTTAGGGGACATTTTAATGCATCCTAATTGTGGTTTGAAAAAGCTTCCTTTGATCCCTTCTGGTAAAATAAAAAAGTACCAAGATAAAAATTTCCTGAATGGTTTCAGGGACTTGAAATAATATCCCAGGCATAATAATGAATCACAATTTTAAGATAGCCTGGATTGTCAATCTTCTTGATGGCACTGAGAATGACAGTGGGTAGGAAACACGTGGACATCAGTTAATTTACATTGAAAAGTGATTCAAAAGAGTCATCCTGCAAATATAAAGCTGCTTGATCAATTCCTTTGCTTATATTTTTATTATGTATATACATGAATGACATATGATTTAAAAGCTGGTTTTGAATTAGTTATGTCTAAAAGAGTTCCTTTAATAGAGACAAAATAATTCCAGGTAAAAAGGAAGTTTTGCATTATAGTTTAAACAATTTTTTCGTAGAGATATATTATATAATGGTGATCTTTCAATTGATGGCAGCCTAAATTAGATGAAATATATTTGTTCTTTAATCATTTACAATCTGCTTATATTTTAATGGGAAAAATGGGTAAAACAAAGTTAAATAGGTGTCTTTAAACAGGACTTAGAACTTTTACTATGGTAAAGTGCATTATGAATAACCAAAGTAGTTCGCATTTTCCAGATTTGTTTTCCCCTTCTCAGAATGAGCCAACAGTGCTCCATTGAAAATATTTTGAGAAACACAGCTTTGTTGTATTTTCTATATTTAACCAAAAATATTAGTCACTAGCAAAACATAAATTGATCCCATTAGAGAAAAATCTTTTTGAACAAAACATAATTCCTTCCATGTACTTTTCAAATTCTTCCATTAACAAGTTTTAATCACAAAGTTTTAATTAAACCAAGACAATGGTAGCAAACACATATTTGTTGATATGTGTATTTACATTCAGTTCCTAAAACACTATCTGGTGTCAACAGACATTCTCTAAATATTAGCTGAACTACTATTGGCAGAGCTCTGTCATGTGCCATCTCTTCTGTGTTATTCTCTCTCTCTCTCACACACACACATATATGTATGTTTTAGAAATATATCTCTATATATTTGCTTTTATGTCTTAGAATTACTACTTATACTTACTAAAAAGTGATTTGGACTTATTCAGATACACATTTTGTATTACTCTTGTAATATATAGATATAGCTATATAGATAGCAATAAGTTTATGAAAAATTGGCTTCAAAGTATTAGTTGGTCTCATTAGTAAAAGAATATCATAATAGTAATTTTTAAATATTTATTAAAGTGCATTGGTCTAGTCTGTATTTAGTCAGCATTCTGTTTTGCAAAGCAGTAAGAAAATCTAATCATGTTTTAAAATTATGAGTTAGTAAAGAAAAAACACAGTATGACCCAGGAAGACTACTGTGAATTGTTGTTACAATTTAGTAACTCAAGGAGCATCTGAGATTATATTATGGAACACGTTAACTCAAACCAAGGAAATAAATAACTACAAATAGTCAATGTTGACTAGGCAGACTGTAAACATAGGGCATTTTTTTCAGCAGGAATGTTCTTTATAACATCTAAAGATTACTATTTATACAGCAGTGCTAATAATAGCACCTTTTACTGAGTGCTACTACGATTATGAAATGAGTTAACATACAAAACACTCAAACAGTGCATCATGCATAGTAAATACTCACTAAATGTTACCCATTATGTCTGTTGTTTTCTTGTGTATATGCACCTCAAGAGGCACATCATCTCCTAACAGAAGAGTAGGCTAGGTTATTTTCTAAGATTGTGTACTTCTGTTGTATACCAGATGAATGAAGTGGGAAATCAACCACTTACTCTGGCTCAGATGCCTTTTCAATAAGCAGCATACTATACATCACCTCCAACATGTCTCAGAATTGCACTCCTACAGGTATATTTAAGGTCTTGGCCCATGGATTTTTCTAACCCCAAAGTACTAATAAACGTGAAACTGATGCTCCCCACCTCTCTGCACTTGCCATTTCTCCTATCTACATTTCTGCACCAGGGTGATTTTGACACATACGCCACACAGTTAAAGAAAAATACAAATTCCATAACCACAGTCTCTCAGTTAAGACACACTACTAAGAACAGTAGAAACTGATATTTTTTTTTTTTTTTTAAAAACTGTTTTAAGAGAACACGTTCATTTGCGGATTGAAAGAACAATTGTAAAAGTTATTCATGGCCTCAATTGTCAACCAATTTTCCCCTTCTGTCCTGAACTACTATAAATGAGTAAGCTGGAAAAGGCTACAGGAGAGTCATTAGTTACCCCCGGGACACTGTGCACTGTTAACTGTGGAACAATCTATGAGGAAAATTTCAATAACCATAAGTTTGACATATGACTTTGGAGAATGGTAGAGTAACATACTACTCCTGGGTTTCCCATGCAGTATTTATCTTCTTCTAGCACTGGTCATGTCAAAGAATTGATACTGAAAACAATGCAAAGTTATTTATTGCATACATAAGATATACTTCAAAAACTGAACTTAACACTGCTTGGTATGAGAACTTCTCAGTAATCACTAAATAAGGGTAACATTCAGTCATGATGAAAGCAGGCCAAGCATGTCAGCTGTACTATTGTGATGCTAAAATATTCTTCTACATAATAGTCTAGTTCTCTATTACATAGAGAATTCTAACATGCCTCTCTTCTTTTTTAGAGCTTTATATTTGTTTCAAGAGATCATTGGTCTAGGACTATGCTACCATTTAATTTAACAAACCCTCTGTGTCCATAGAGGGGATTGGGCAGCTGAAGGGGAAGGCAAGATGCCAACATCTTGAAAGGAAACAACATGTGTGTAATGTAGTTTGTTTTCTGGTGAGGTTTTCATTTGTCTAGGGGAAAGGAAAACATTTTGAATTATATCATAGCTGTGGCATTCAAATGCACAAACTCTGAAGAGCATCAGGAGTGTTGCTTAAAATATATGTAATTTACAAATGTTGATTTAAGCTTCTCACATTACTTCTCTTATCCTCTAAATTTGCCTGTTGCAAACTGTTTGGGCATATCTCAAAATCACTGGTCAAAAGATGAAGGCAGCAGCTGCCAAAAGATTCTGGGGAACAAATTTCAATACAGTAAAAATGTAACTATTAACAACAGTATACAATCAAAAAATTGCATCAAAATTCTAACCATCTGCATTAGAAAATGACCTTTCACACATGAATAACCTGAGGCTTGGAAATATGATTGGACTTGGGTGAAACAGAACAGCTAATAAGTGAAAGAGCCCACATTGGAAACTAGGATCCTGACTTCCAGGTTAGTGTCCTTAACATCTGTTCCTTCACTCACATTTTGTTGTACATCTTATGTTACACACTGTCCTAGGTGATGGGGATACAATGTTCCACAAAACCTCTATACGGTTTCTTTCCTCATCAGCTTAATCAGGATTTAATAAGATAGCCAACACAAAAATTAACAAATGTGAGATTACAAGTGTATTTGAGAGATGTATAGAGAATAAATGCAAAGAATAGGCAACTGATTTACTGGTGGTCAGGAAGGGGTGGTCAGGGAAGGCTTCTCTGAGGAAAGTGATCTTTGAGCTGAGATATAAAGGTAGGGGAAATGAGATAGAGAAGAGTGGGTGAGCATTACAGAAAGTGCCTCGTGGTTTAATTGTTTGGGAATTTATTGATAAAATGTGGTTTTTATTTGGCTATTTCCAAGGATTGTTTACTTGTTTGGTTCCACATTATTTTCTGTAGCAAACAGACTCTAAAAAGGCTGTTACCCCTACTTCCTGATATTTATGTCTAGGTGTGACCCCTTGCCCTTGAGCGTGGGTAGAACCTATGACTTACTTCTAATCCAGAAAATAGGACAAAAATGATGAAGTGTCACTTTGATGATTACATTATATCTTGTTAGAAGGAACTCTATTTACTCTGCATTTCTGGCATTGGTGAAGCAAACTGCCGTGTTGTAGGCTGCTGTATGGAGAGGGCCACATAAGAAAATGCTGCAAACAGACAAGAAACTAAAGGTTTCAGCCTGACAATCTTCAAGGAACTAAATTCTGACACGTAAAATTGGAAGCAGATTCTTCCCCAGTTGAGCCATGAGATGAGATTGCAGCCCCCATCAACACATTAATTGCAGGCATGTGAGAGACGCTGAAGCAGAGGCCCCAGCTAGGCCATCCCTAGACTCTAGAGAAATAATAAATATGTCTGTATTTCAGCCACCAAGTTCGTGGCAATTTAGCACACATATCTGTACATATTGATAGACAATATGTTGCCCCTTTGTGTCTTCAGATTTCACCTGGAATGTCTTTTGATGCTGATAGCATTAAGTCCTTTTTCATCTTATGAAAACCTCCCAGAAAATGAAGAAAAAAAATTCTGGAAGGATGACTATAAGGTTGTTTGGGTCATCATTTAATTTCTTTATACATTAAAAATATTTTAAGAGTTGAACTTTTAGAAATATTAACACATAACTATTTAAGGCTACATTAAAAAAGCTACGCTATGACCTTTTACCAAAATGTCATCCTAGAGTCTAAAAAGCATTAGGCAGAGAACCATGAAGCAATGGAGACTTAGATTATTAATTTCATTCATGTGAATGATCCCTCTGAGTATGAATTTCAGGTGCATCATATGCTAGCTATATGACCCTTTATAAGTTGCTTTACTCTTGGAGGGTAAAACATAATTTTTAATAATCATGGGATTATTAGGAAATAAATAGAATGATATATACAAAGTATTTGGCACAGTGAGAGTTAAAGAATGTTAACTCGTGTCAAAAAACTGATAAATACCTTTTGTTCAGTTACATAAACTTTAAAGTATTTCATAATCTAATAACAGGTTACTGTCTTATTTATTCCACTTTTGAATTTTTAGACATAAATAGAAATATTTAAGTTTAATTTTATTTCTTCTGCTAGATTAAAAAAATTTGAAAGCAATTTTCAGTGATTTTAGTCATAGATTAAGATATTTGCTACTTCACATAACAGTCATTAAGATAAGCATTTTATTAATATTTTCATGGGGTTCAGTAATCTTAATTCCTTTAATCTTTTTAAATACAATATTTAATTTTGCAATTGTTTTCCTGCCCAGGATTCAGTATTTACTGAGTTAAGAGTTATTCTGCAAGGCAGTGTTGCAGAATACATTGTAAATTTTAACAGCATTAAAATTGTACAGTTACTACATAGTGTAATTATAGATTTGTTTGATAGTAAACCAATGCTGAGTTTCAATATTTAAGAACACAGACATTATAGGACTACTCGTTAATTATTAAAACATCAGTATGTTTTTATATTTTAAGTAGTTTCTAGATAATTTACTTTTAAAGTTTATTTGTTTTAAATACATGAGAATCAAACAGCCTTCTAAGGAACTGAGTATGTAAGAGACTATTAGACAATGTTAATAGACCAAAAATGAATTACTTTAAAATTATTTGCACTTAAGCAATATCTTAATTTTCATTCATAGCTTCATAACCAAGATATCTACTATTAAAGATAGTCTGTAGTAAGATTAAGAAAATGTTAAGAACATTTGATAAAACCTGGTTTATGAAAATCTAGTTTAAGCCTCTAAAAAAAAAGTAGAGACAGCTACATAGCATTTTGCAAGGTGAGTTTATTTTATTAAGACATATTGGTAGTCCTTAGTCAGTATGACATGTCTTTATTATCATATGAAAATACAAAATTTTTAACTGCTTTACTAAGATGAGCGAATGACATAACATTTAGTTTTTTTTTTAATATCGTAGTTAATGTAGTTTTGTTTTCTACTTTAAAAGGGCTAGGCATCATTTATTAAGCACACATTATGTATTTCTAGCCACATATTCTATGTCCTCTGAAATTACTGCCGTTATTATGGTTTCATTTAATTTCCTTGAGACTGGGCCTGAAACATTTTAAAGTCACAGTTTATCAAATTTTAAATGAAGAGAGAAGAGTCTTGACAATCCAAGCCAAAGTAGAGGCATCATGACAAAATGGTGCAGATCAATTGTTCATTCAAGGAAAGGTATCTTTAAAAATATATTATTTCCATTGACATATTGTAATTGTAAATACTTGGGTACGATTTGATGTTTTAATACTATATATGTTGTATAATGATCAAATAAGGGTTAATCTCACTCATATGTGAAATTAAAAAAAAAAAAGATTTAACATAATAGAAGCAGAGCCGAAGAGTGGATACCAGAGAATCGGGAGGGGAGGAATGTGAGAGGTTGGTCAATGGGTACGAAGAAAAATTATCTGTGACTTAAAAATTCACATTTGATACATACTTTTGTAAGACAGCAAATTGTTGCAACCAATCTGCGGTCTGCATTGTTAAACATAGGCAGAATAAAATGCAATTCTGTACATGTGTTAACTACATTAGATTACTTGCCTATAAGAGAAGATGCATAATGGTTTTGAAATATATTTCCTAGAGCTCAAGCATTTCCTAATAGCAGGAGGTGTGAAAGTAAGTCCTTCTCCCTAACTTAAAATATTACTTATGTATTTCCTTATTGTCTCAAGTGAAGGCACAAGGCTGCACATCCCAAATCATTCCTAAGATAGTCAACCAAGGAGTCTCAGTAACGTTTGTGATAAATGATCACTTCTTAATCTGAATATTGTGCAAGGATAGCAGAACAACCTCCTCCTGCAATCCCAGTGAACCTCTTCAATGTGGGTTGTACTTAAATGTGGTGTGTTTCCTTTATAGAGAATTGGCATTCTCTGTGTTCGTTCTCCAGACAGGGAACTTAAGATAAAATAGTCTGTGGGTCTGAAATCTGAGTAGCGTATATGAGGTTGAGGACACTCCATAAGGACAGAGGTCATACAAATGTAGTCACAAGGAAGAAGGCCAAGATAATCCAGCCAAAAAGGAATGTACTCCAAAAGGGTGGCATGTCTTTAGAGACTGAGATTTGATTTCCTCTAGGTCACAGCATCATATGATCAAAACACTAAACTCTTTCTGTGAAGCCTTCTCTGACTACCCTATCTAAAATGACTTTGCTTCTTCACCCAGTTCCTGTTCATGATCTATTAATTTCCTCAGCTACTATCATAATTTATCTTATTTATTGTCTGTCTTCATACTAGAAGGTAACTACAATGAAGAAAAAATATTTTGTCTGTTTCATGTACTTCTAGATCCCTAGGACCTAGAGGAATGCCTGGGACATATTAGATAATAAATGATGAATGAATTAACTATTATTTTTAAGTCAGATTAACTACGCCAATGTAACTTTTCATTTTTATTTCCTTTGTGTTCTCCCCTAGGCTTTAGTGAAGTTTCATTTGAATAATTTGAGGTGAATGCATGGACTAAAGCCTATGAGCAGTTCTTCCTTTATTGATATATTTCGAAGTTCTGGGCTTGATTTAGTTAGAGGAGCAAGTACAAAGAAAAGGCTAATTCTCCCTCCCTTCCTACCTGCCTTCTTTCCATCCTCTCTCTTATCTTTCTTTCTTCTGTAAATGCCAAGAAATTTTCAGTCGCAAAAATGAAATAAACATTTCCATTGTCAATCAGCATGGGCTATAAATGTGTAAAAAAGCTTGATCACAAAAAAGACAATGAACAGAACCCAGACAACCCAGAGAAGATACCACTGAATGAAAAGATTTAGGTCCTTATCAAAGAGGAATTATCATATTATCTTCTGTAATATTTGTTCTATATACTTACCAAGCTAATATATATTTAAATATGAACAATTTATGTTGCCTATTATTCTCAGCACATCATTTCACTGTTTTCAAAAGTCCTATTTTAGGTAATCCTGCAGGTAGAATTATAAAGATATATCTGAACTAGGTAGATCCTAACATTGTATTATATTCCAGGTTCTGGTACTAAGAATATTCAAAATAAGTTCTACAGTAACCCTGACAGGAATCTGCTTTAGCAAGAGTCTTTTCTAGGTGTGAGGGATTATATATTTCTTAATTTATAAAGGAAGGAATAAAGCTGAGAGAACGCATCTGCAAATCCTTAGATGTTTACTATAGTTTAGGGGGCAAGTCTTAAGATTTTTCTGCTTTATTTCTTCAACCTCACTTTATGGAAACATGGAAAACCCACGAATAATACTGTCCTAGATATTAATGAGTTTGAACTAAAAAAAAATTCTCATGATTTTTAAATTTTGTCCTTTTTTCCATAATATTCTCATAGTTAGTTATAAGTTGACATTATTAACCTGTAATTTGCTTGTTTTCTTTGGTATAAAAGATATTCAGTATAATTTTGATATTAATTTTGACTTTTATATAAATTTAAGAGATTTCACTAAGACTCAGAGACTAAAATGTTGTACTCTGTGTACTTTTAAAAAATTTATTAACTAAATTTGTTTTAAATAAAGGCATTAAATTCTTACATTCTTTTAAAAAAATCTATCTGCTGGATAAATGATTTTTTATCTTTATGTGCTGACTTGAAAAAAGATTATAGGAAAGAAATACATGATTTAGCTCAAATATATCCCATCAACAAAACATGCCCAGGAAAAGACCCGTGTTCTTATCTGACTATATAATGCAATATATTAGCAAAAATATATGTCATTAAATAGAATTAGCTGAACTCAAAATAGGCGGACTCTAATGAAGATGAGATTTGCTCATTAAAAGTAATACGACTTTTAGAAAAGAAAATAAGTGAGGTGACTGAAACACCCCATTCTGTTTCAACCATCTTCATATTCCAGTTAAAGCTGTTTGTTGTGGATTTTCTTAACAAATAGAATGTCTTTGTTGGGTATTTAACTCTTCCATGCAGTTGTTTCCAAATGAAAAGAAGGGCAAATTATATATTCCTTTTGTCTCTCTTTTGTGATATAATGTGGGCTTTGTATTTTGTAAAAGCTGAATGTATTCAGTAACAACTACATTCTTCCAATAAAATGTATTTTAAAAGAATTATAAAACCTCTAAGTGTACATGCCAGGTTATGCATTGCCGGCACAAAAGGAAATCTGATGTGGATTCTCATAGTCTTTATTACTCAAAGTATCCAGTAGATGGAAGCCTTTCCCTTTTAAAACTTAAAGCTGCTTCAAAAGCATACGTGCAGTCGGATTTGCTATTCCCTCGGTGCAAAAAACAGTCGCTCTCCTAAGAGCATATCAGAAAGACCACAATCTGCGTGATTTGTAAGTGATTTGAAAATTGCATTATTAAAGTCAAGTTGTTTTGACCCCCATGAGGTGAATGAGAATGGGAAGAATAAATTCCTCAAGCTAGTCTCTTGGTGGCTGCATGGGTTTGTTTGTCTTCCTGCATTAGTATCCACGTTCCTGTTGCCCTTTTTCAGTGATAAATTTCCCAGGCTAGTGGTTACATCTCTTTCCGTCCATTATTGTTCATTGGAAGCAAGCGCCCAATGAGCAAAGAAGGACATTCTAAATTAGATCCTCCTGGAATGAGCAAAGGAAAGCAGCATCAGGGAAGCCACACTTTTCTTTGACTGCAAAAGGGGCAGTTGAATGATGTTTCCATGTGTTTACAAGTCATAACTAATGAAACAATTATGTGCAACGACAACTTCTGCTGATATAGTTAGAGTACTTGAAATCAACTTTACATACTTGCCAATGAATTGCATCATAATTAGGTAGGTAATGGTTCTCCCATCCTTTTATTCCTTACTCAATTTTGAAGTTTATAGTTCAGCTTTAATTTAGAGCCTTTTCTCTGGTAATAGCTTCTAACTCTTCCAACAGCTCATCGGTTTTCCTTGTACTAAACAAGAGCCATCAGCTCACGTTTCATTGAAAACTCATATAACTGTCTCCCCATATGCTTTTGAGGACAAAAAGGCAATAATGCTTAATTAAGATTTGAAAAACAACAACTACCACAACTTCTCCAGATTAATAAGTATTCCTTCTTCAACAAAGGGAGATCTAGATAAAATATCTGAATGATGCTTACTGAATATTAGAAATTCACCCTATATCTCAATGGCTTTCAGCAATATAGATAAAATCATATTACCAATTTGCAAAATGGAGATTTCAGTCTCCCAGTCACAACATCAATTCTATACTGCACAAGAGTGAAGAAGGAAGGAAGCCGGGAAAGGAAGAAGGCTGGGAGTAAAGACAGTGCTTCGTGTTATAATTGGTGAACTGTCTCAGTTGACAAGTCTGAAGGAGGCACTCACAAAAGGCTTTGAGGAGTTGTAGCAAATTTTGAACACAACTTTAGCCTCACTTCTTGAGACCAAAAAATAGCACTCAGAAGTACGAAATCTTAAATAAAGCAAAACATAAAACCCACAAAACTCTGAGTATCTTTGTTATTGTTCACACTCTGTAAGAATCCTTAGTCCTTAAAACAGTACTCCTGCCACACCCGTTAAGTGGCTATTACAAGGCCAAGGAAAGACTTGTGCCCAATATGGGAAAAGGTTTGTTGTTACTATTCTGCAATCAAAACCTGTTTTATGTCTTTTGACTTACTGATGATGTAAGACAATATAAAAAGCAGTGGAAACATGGGATGCTCTTTTATTTTAAAAGCACGTCTGATTTTTATACAAGATCTTTTGAGGGCAAAAAGTCCAGTGATGAAGTTATCTGTTCTATCCCTTACTGTCTGTATGGTCTTCAACAAATAATATATCTTTTTGGATGTCATTTTTCTTAGCAGATTGAAGGCCTGAACCAGACAATCAGCTCTCAAGGTTTTGAATTTGAATTTAAAATTATCTTCAAGGTTTTGAATGATCAAGACATGGACAGACAGAATCAAAGATGAAGGGAACAGAAAATCCTTGTGCCATTATGATTCAAGCCTCAATTTAAATGGCAAGTACATACATATAATACAACCTCAGTTTTGTTATAATATTTCTTATACTTAATTTGGTTACTAGCACAACTAAATTCAATGTATTTTTTCTTTTTAAATAGTGTTTCCTCACACTGTACCAGATGTCTTAATCTTAGCATCTGGAATAAATAAGTGTTGAAGGTTTACCATAAAATGTATGAAAACTGAGGAAGTATTTTTGCACATGATTCATTTTTTATATAAGTTTTCAGTACCCTAATTGACTTTGATGTTAAAATACTTGTTAAAATATTTTGACTTTTTAAAACCAAAATATAATTTCAGTTATCTTAGTGAGAGGTGACAGCATGCTGGCAGTCCTCACAGCCCTCGCTTGCTCTCCGCGCCTCCTCTGCCTGGGCTCCCACTTTGGCAGCACTTGAGGAGCCCTTCAGCCCACCGCTGCACTGTGGGAGCCCCTTTCTGGGCTGGCCAAGACCGGAGCTGGCTCCCTCAGCTTGCAGGGAGGTGTGGAGGGAGAGGCACAAGCGGGAACTGGGACTGCGTATGACGCTTGCAGGCCGGCTGGAGTTCCAGGTAGGCATGGGCTTGGCGGGCCTCACGCTTGGAGCAGCCGGCCGGCCTTGCCGGCCCCAGGCAATGAGAGACTTAGCACCCAGGTCAGCAGCTGCGGAGGGTGTACTGGGTCCCCCAGCAGTGCCAGCCCACCGGCGCTGCGCTCGATTTGTCACTGGGCCTTAGCTGCCTTCCCGTGGGGCAGGGCTTGGGACCTGCAGCCCGCCATGCCTGAGCCTCCCACCCCCACCATGGGCTCCTGTGCGGTCCGAGCCTCCCGGACGAGCGCCACCCCCTGCTCCACAGCGCCCAGTCCCATCGACCACCTAAGGGCTGAGGAGTGCGAGCGCATGCAGGACTGGCAGGCAGCTCCACCTGCAGCTCCGGTACAGGATCCACTGGGTGAAGCCAGCTGGGCTCCTGAGTCTGGTGGAGATGTGGAGAACCTTTATGTCTAGCTCAGGGATTGTAAATACACCAATCAGCGCCCTGTGTCTAGCTCGAGGTTTGTGAGTGCACCAATCGACACTGTATCTAGCTGCTCTGGCGGGGCCTTGGAGAACCTTTATGTCTAGCTCAAGGATTATAAATACACCAATCGGCACTCTGTATCTAGCTCAAGGTTTGTAAACACACCAATCAGCATCCTGTGTCTAGCTCAAGGTTTGTGAATGCACCAATCGACACTCTGTATCTAGCTGCTCTGGCGGGGCCTTGGAGAACCTTGTGTCCATACTCTGTACCTAACTGATCTGATGGGAACGTGGAGAACCTTTATGTCTAGCTCAGGGATGGTAAATGCACCAATCAGCGCCCTGTCAAAACAGACCACTGGGCTCTACCAATCAGCAGGACATGAGTGGGGCCAGATAAGAGAATAAAAGCAGGCTGCCGGAGCCAGCAGTGGCTACCCGCTCGGGTCCCCTTCCACACTGTGGAAGCTTTGTTCTTTCGCTCTTTGCAATAAATCTTGCTACTGCTCACTCTTTGGGTCCACACTGCTTTTATGAGCTGTAACACTCATAAAAGGTCTGCAGCTTCACTCCTGAAGCCAGCGAGACCATGAACCCACCAGAAGGAAGAAACTCCGAACACATCCGAACATCAGAAGGAACGAACAATTCCAGACGCACCACCTTAAGAGCTTTAACACTCACCGCGAAGGTCCGCGGCTTCATTCTCGAAGTCAGTGAGACCAAGAACCCACCAATTCCGGACAAATTAGCTCCTAAGAATAGTGTCCTCTAAAAAGGAAAGTGTTCTAGGAATTCTTTTGACAGAGTATTAATGATTAAATAAAAAATTGAGTTTATCTTTTAACTTATTTTAAAATTATCATATTGAAAACAGAAAAATAAATGGAGTTTATACAATTTTCATGATATAAGTTTATGTATAAAAGTAATGATTTCTTTTCAAACAGAGCAATGTAAGCACACTGTGAAAACTCAAATATGCTGAAAGAATAAAAAGTAATAATCACAATTTCGCTACCCAAAAATAAGCATATGTAACATTACCTTTGATATATATTTTGTATGTCTTTTTCAGCTAGCTAAAAACATACTGTATTTTGTGTGTTTATATTTTACCTCACTTCCTAAGAAATTTCTTAATAAAAGACACCTTGTAAATATCTCAATGGCTGTATCATAATCTAAGTATCATGATTTAGTTGATTGGTCCCCTATTGTTGATTGTTAGATTTTATCTGTGTTCAAGTATTATTACAAATGACATTGTACATAGGTATCTGAATGCAAACTTATTTCTTAATAGGGCTCCAAGGACCATAAATCTATTTTCTATTGCCTCTGGTTGTTAGGAAAAATTTGCAGCCGCACAAATCAATCAGTACATCAGGGGGATTAGAGGATTTTTCCATATGCTGAGGTCTTGACTTCTTTGGATTACGACCCTGAGCAAATTCTATTCCTCTCTTGAACTAGACAAATTTCAAAATAGTGTGACAATAAAATCTCAATTTGGTGGATTCTGGAGGTTGAATTAAACCACTTTTTTTCTTTACAAATCCAGGTAACTTCTTTACCATCTGAAAAAAGACTTTTTATAAAGACATTAAGCTTTAGAATCTTCAAAGCTTTCTGTAGTATTCACTGAAAAGTAATCTTTATTTCCCATTCTTGATGAGAGCATCTCTTCCTAATATGTTGTAATAACTCACTGAATATCAGTTTAGGCAATGAATTTTCATTTTATTTATGTATTTGTCTATGTCAGGTATAAGTGGTTAAACTTGTGTTCTTAAACTTTGGAAAGCTCTGTATTAAATTGATTAATGGATTGTTTGTTCATTCTTATTTAACTAAATAAAGGATAGGTGAGTATTTTTATGTGTATGTTGACTTACCTCCTGATCATAATGACTCCAAAAGACTAATGTTTCTATGGGAAATTAAGATTTAATTAAAGCACACACACACACAAAAAGCTTAAGGCCTTGTTTTCAACCTTTCCCTACTCAGGATCAGAGTATAGGTGCAAACCAAGCAAGCTGAGTTCCTCCAGTGGTGAAAACGAAAATGCCTACCCTTGTTACCATCAGATATGATTTCTAAAATTATGCAGAGTTTCTGTCCCCTCTGCCCTCCTCAAGAAATTTCCTTTTGCTATGGTTTCCTCTTAATCCTGAATCATCAGTTTCTCTCCCTTTCTACAGGATTTTCCTCATGAATTCATAATAGCCTCTTGTATTTCCTATTAAAAATACAATCAAAACTACGGTAATAACATATACTTTTCTTGCCACATGGTCACCCCTCTGCTGTCACACACACTCAAAAACTTCTAGAAACATTTGTCTATAATAGTGATTCAAAACGTTGGCAGCAATATTATAATTAGCTGGAAACTCATTAAAAATACTCCAGCTTCAAAAATACTTTCAAGCTCATCCCTTTACTTCTGGTATGGGATCAGGTATTGGAAATTCTCTAAAGTTCCATGGGTGGATCTGGGGTTAAGGGACACTAGCCTATGTTGTCATTTTCCATTTCCACACTTTCTTTTCTGCCTTCAGTCTACACTACTCCATTGAAACTCCTCTAAGTAAAGTCACCAATAGCTTCCATGTAACCTGATCTCATAGTCACTTCTTTGTCTTCATCTTCCCTTCTCAGCAACATTTCACCCAGATGCCTATTCCCTTCTTGCCAGCTTATCTTTTCTTGGCTTCCATGACACCACATTCTTCTGGTTTTCTCTCTTTACAGCCATCTTTGGTTCTCTTTGTTGGTGCCTCCTCTTATGTTGGCCTTCTAAATGTTGTGCCCTGAGACTCAATTCTGAGACTCTTTTGTTTTAATGGAAACTTTCTTCCTAGGGCATCTCATTTAGTCCAATGGATTTGAATAATAGCTATAATTTTCAAATTGTTATATGGATTTAAATATTATCTATAACTCTTAAGTTGTTAACACTAAGCCTGACTTAACTCAAGATTTATAAGTCTGCCTATTTGACACCTACACTTGAATATCTAGAAGGGCACCTCAACAAATCTAAAAACAAAACTCTTAATCTAGCCCAACCCAACCCCAAAATGTTCTTCCTTCAATCTTCTCCATTTTAGCAAATAGCACCTCTAACCACACAGCAGCTCATAACAAACTTAGACTTTGTGCTTCTATTTATTTCATCATTCCCTTTCATTAACTTTATTCAAAAACGCTGTTGACTCTATGTCATATCCTAGCCCATTTCACTTATGCCGTTTCTCCTACTGCTGTCCTCACCCAAGTTATCTTTTGACTGTGAAGTAGTCTTAACTAGTTTTCCTGTTTATGCTTTTTCTTCTTTACATCTAATATTCCACATAGCCACCAGAGTAATTTTTTGAAAAATGCAAATCAGACTTTGTTGTTTTAAACCTGTTCAATGATTTTTGGATCTCTTAGGATAAAATCAAACTCCTTAGACTAGTCTAGAAGATCTTCAAGATCTGTTCCCACTCTACTTTTCTACCTATATATAAATCCCCCTCAGTAATTATGCCTTATTAGCTTCAATGAGACTGACTTGCGTCCCCAACTAAACTTCATATGTTGAAACACTAACCCCAATATGATTATATTTGAAAATAGAGCCTTTCAGAGGAAAATTAAAAAATGAAATCTCAGGGCAGGGCTCCAATCCAATAGGATTCGTGGCCACATCATTTCTAAAATGGATTATGTATGTTAAGACTTCTGAACAGTATGAATCAGGTGAGAATTATGAGATGAAAGCCAACGTGATCTTTCAAGAGATTGGGCATAAATTTAAATATCTTTCTCCCCCTCTACACACATTGTAAAGAATTCATGTGAGCACACAGCAGGAAGCCTATCAACCAAGAGAAGATGCTTTGGAATGAAACCTCACTGACACCTTAATCTTGGTCTTCTCAGCTTCCAGCACTTTGAGGAATTAATTTCTGTTGTTTAAGCTACCTAGTCTATGGTATTTTGTTATAGCAGCCTACTGTGATTTGAATATCTGCCCCCTCTAAACCTCATGTTGAAACTTAATCTCCATTGTGGCACTTTAAGAGGAGACTGGCTCATGAAGGCTTTGCCCTTAGGGACTAAATTTCAACACAAACTTTGGAGAGGCCAAATATTCAAACCATAGAACCCAAGAGAACCCAGGATCTAAGAATTACTCAAATGGTTTGAGGAAGCTATGTGTGGTACTGACATAGTATCAGCAAACATGCAATGCTTAAACAGAGGTCTTTGATTTTCCTTTCCTTTCCTGAGAGCTGACACTGAATAGAAGTATTATTTTGGTATTGTACATGCATTTCTTAATTTTCACAGAAATCAGGCACATATGTATTATGTCAGTCAAGAAAATTAAAGCTTCTATAATTGAACCTTACCCCAGGTTACATGTAAGTGAGCAGGACTTACTCCAGTCTGTTTACAAAGTTTGTGCTCTTTCTGTAGTGCTATGCTGCCTCTCCCAAAGTACCTTGGAAATACAAGATACTTAGTGTCATCTGAAACCAATTCTATCTCAGGCTTTTAGGGCTCCCTAAATTTTTTATATTTCTCCCTAATATTACCATTATTTGAAACCTTTTTTTTCCAGGATTGTACTTATTTATTCAAGACAGGGAACCTACATCACAAGAAATCTGTCTTGACTAAATTAAGTATAATCCTGAAAACACCAATAACAACAACAACAACTTGGTGTCTTCTTAAAGCCTCCACTAGATTCTTTACAATTCTGGAACACAATGGTGCATTTACTGATGACTTGTGATTTAAGGCCAGCAAAATCTGACCTTTGAAGGAAGTCAAGGAGAATGGTACCCCAGCAGGATCTTGTTACCCCTTAACTTTTTGGTAACTGGTAAGAGATGTTATGAAGAATTCGGGAGGATGTCATACTAAGGTAATAATTACAATAGCCAACATTTACCGAGAGTTTCCTCTGTCCCAGGCCCTGTTCCTATAACTGTATGATGCAGATGTTAACTTCATTTTAGTAATAAGAAAACTTAGCCAGATAAATCAATTACCTGTGCACCATCCAATAGCAAGTCAATGGCATAAACAGAATTAAGAGATGACAAAC
This sequence comes from Hylobates moloch, assembly GCF_009828535.3. NCBI lineage: Eukaryota > Metazoa > Chordata > Mammalia > Primates > Hylobatidae > Hylobates > Hylobates moloch. The sequence continues at coordinate 88,328,717 of NW_026652276.1, forward strand.
CTGACCCCTGAGCTGTGGCTCCCCATCTCTGCATTAGGTCAACTTCACCCACCTCCCTGCCTGTGCACAATTCCTTTGAAGTTAAAACCCTTTACATTTTACTCTACGAACAATGAAGGTAATATTAGGGAGACATTTGACTAGATATTCTCCATTAAAAAAGGCCTTCATCCCACAGAAGTGGCACCTATGGTTCTTCGGGAAAGACATGCCTGCAACTGGTCAGTCACACCCCCAGAGAGGGATCTGCTACTACCTCCTTGTTGGCAGGGGTTTCTATGCTGTGGTCAGCTTTGTCTGAGCTATACTGGCCTTCGCACTGCCTAATCTCGCATGAGAAGGTCATATCAGAATAAAAGAAAAGGAAATATATGTAGGTTTCTATGAAAAAGTAATTTCTGACAGCAAATCTGTGAAACTGCCTTTTTGTCATCAGAGCCAGAGAATTTTTTTTTACATATTTTATCCAACTTATCCATTGAATTATCTTTTAATCAAAGTGAATTCACTGGAGCTATATACAGATGTTTATTCTAAAAATATACTCACATTTCAATGTCCATTGCTGGGCCAAACCCAAACTTTTCTAGTTACATTAATTCATTGTTTTGGTTTTCAATCAAATACTACATATTTTTATTCAACTATAGTTCTGAAAATATTGTGAGAATCTCTATCATAAATCATACTTTATTCTTGAACTTTTTTTTTCCTCACAGTATTCCCATTTCCCATGATAAATGTTTTCATCCTTAACTGCTTTTGTTCTATAAATTATTCTGCTTCAGAGAATTCTTTATGCCTGTCATTTAAAAATATGTTTATAGATCATATCCACACTTCCTACTCTTTATCAATAGAGAAATTGGCAAGGTCATAAAAACATAGTCTTTTTTTACATTACAAGAATAGCTTCTAGATCTTTTTATAGTCAGACTCTGCCAAAAGATTTTATTCTTGTTTGCAATAGGAACCGTGAAAATGTGGAATTTTCTAAAATATCAGAATGAGGCGGCCAATTCTATTGTTATTTTATATTCTTGAAATGGTAAGTAGTGAAATGGTACATAACATTAAAAAAAAATGCTTCTTGGGTTTCAGAATGTAAACTGTGTTCTCTCACAATTTGCTGGAAATGCCAGCTAGGATTTTCAGGTATGTTTTATGACTTCCTATGTATGGACATACATAACCTGCTCTATGTAACTAATGGCTAACAAAATTATGCTTTCTACTGCCTGGCCTACTTCTGGACCATTTGCTAATAACCTTTTCATTTTTTAATCTTTTTCTTTGTTTTCATTTCTAGAGAGGGGATTGATAAAGTTATCATCCATTTTTCCACATAGATAAGTGACCTTAACATCTTGAACTCCCTTGTTCCCTGTTATTTTTAGAATGATCTTGCTTATGTTCGAATCACTTATGTTTTATCTCTTCATTTATGGTTTACATCTCAGCTGTTTTATAACCAGAAACTCTCTACACTGTTTAAAGTGAATTCTATTTTTACCCTGTTATATAATTTCAATTTTTTTTAAAAAAGGAGTTTATTGGCCGGGTGTGGTGGCTCACACTTGTAATCCCGGCACTTTGGGAGGCCGAGGCGGGCGGATCACGAGATCAGGAGATCGGGACCACGGTGAAACCCCGTCTCTACTAAAAATACAAAAAAAAAAAAAATTAGCTGGGCGCAGTGGCGGGCGCCTGTAGTCCCAGCTACTCAGAGAGGCTGAGGCAGGAGAATGGCGTGAACCCGGGAGGCGGAGCTTGCAGTGAGCCGAGATTGTGCCACTGCACTCCAGCCTAGGAGACAGAGCGAGACGCTGTCTCAAAAAAAAAAAAAAAAGGAGTTTATTTAACTAAAATAATGAACATAAAAAGTAGCAACCATGAAACCCATTCATTCCAGTGTCCAACCTGGTCTAAGGGAGAGTATTCCATGGTATTTCTTCCTTTATGTATCATTCACAATCCAGTCTAATCAGTCCCTATATGCTCACCTTAAATGTTTGACACAGTTTGTTGGAGTCCCTGTACCTTAAGTGACATTTGGAATTAACTTATTTGCGATCACCTGATTGAAACTTAGACTTGCTTTTTTGTGTAACTATACTTTCCTCCTTCCCTCTTCTCTGGTGATTACTTTCCACACAGTAATTACTGTTGGACTCCAACTGTCCATCATACAGAGGAATTCTTCCTACGGTGCACCAATTCCTGCTCACTTGATATATAACCTTAGTTCTCACCTAAGAATTCTCACCTGATTAACACTGCTCAGAAGTTGTGACATGTATAACACATGTTAAAAATTAATGCTCGCTTGAAGCAGATTTGAATTTGCCTTAACAGTTTAACTCATTGTACTTGATATCTCAGTCTAAAAGATGTCAGTTGGTTTACTCAATCTTGTTACGAGGTTCTGGTTGTTTCCATCACATTCCTCTCTAGGTATGACTTATGTCTGAGGCTGTGCTATATATGCAAGGTATAGTGCTCATGATTAAATATGTTAATTACATATATAGCGAGTGACATATACATCCTTAAATTTGCAATATATATATATGCAATACACATATACATTATATTTTCTAAACTATATATTTTAGACAAAGATATAGAACTTTGAAAACTCTTTTTAAAAGATAGGAACCTTTTAAATGTAAATATCTGAATATCAGATTATGACTTTCTGCATCTGGGACATTTTTTAGGGGTAAGGAAGAAGAAAAGAGAATAACTTTGGCTGTGACATGACACTAAATCTTTCCTAATGGCTTTGGCATAAATCAATGTTAAATGATATATGTGCATACAATCAGGAAAAAATTTAATATATTATTAATTAAAATTACAGGAACACATCAACAGGCTTTAGTTCTCATCAATGATATTTAGTTCTTAAGTACTCTAGTGGAAAGGATGAAAGACTTTGATGATTTGTCAATAGCACTGACTTCACACTAATGGCCAGAGGTCTAGGTCTCTTCACCAGGCTGATATTGGGTCAGATTTCTGTGGAGGAAAATACTTATTACTCTTCACATTGAAGACATCATTCAGAAAATTTGGCTGCTAAGAGAGATTTCCTTTTATAGAGATAGTTCCTCTTATGCAGTAAGACTTGTTTAGTCAGTTAATCAATCTAATTATATTTATTGAGTAGCTAACAGGAAAGAATGCAGACAATGGAACCCTAAGTCGATGACTGTTTCCACTTTCTCTGAATAAACCTGGTGAAGAAACATTTCCTTATTTCAGTCAAGTTTCAATTCATCTATAGGATGATCTTGTCACAGAAGTCCACCTTACTTTACGAAATAGATATAGTTTCCAAATTGAATCTTAATTTTATTGGGAAAAATTGCCCTTTAAAACAATTTTGGGATGAATCATAGTAATGCACAGATGAAACTATGGAATTTTTATAATAAAAATGGCAAGTTCTAGCATAAGGTCAAAGTTTTTCATTCTCTTTTTAAAATATTGGCAATTTATAAATAGAGCACAAATATATTTTTCCTTTTGTCTTTGAGGGTGGGTAGCTGTGTTGCTCTGGTTTAAATTGAAGGGTGTGCTTGGGAATTAGTTGTATGAAAATCATTTATATCCAACAATTGATTGTGACCTGCTTAGGAAAAAATGTATCTATTCTTAGAAACCCAGAGACTAAAGTAGTAACATACTTGGTAAAAGTGTTCAGTGAATAGGATAAATGGATAAATAAAGCCTCTATGAAGTTAATGATTTTACTCATTTGAAAAGAAAAAAGAGCAGAATGGGAAGATCACCCCAAGTAGGTGGGATTCTAATTTTCATGTGAAAATTGAACGATGTTGAACTAGTTTGTCTAGTAACTGCTAAACTGGCACTTAGTTAATATTTTTGCAAAAAGTATAAGAATGCAAATGTACATAAAAAGTGAAAGATAACTGTCTGGTGAGGTGGCTCACGCCTGTAATCCCAGCACTTTTGGAAGGCTGAGGTGGGTGAATCACTTGAGGTCAGGAGTTCAAGACCAGCCTAGTCAACATGGCAGAACCCCGTCTCTACTAAATATACAAAAATTAGCCAGGTATGGTGGTGGGAGCTTATAATTCCAGCTACTTGGGAGGTTGAGGCAAGGGAATCGCTTGAACCCGGGAGGTGGAGGTTGCGGTGAGCCAAGATCGTGCCATTGCATTCCAGCCTGGGAGAGACAGTGAGACTCCGTTTCAAAACAAAACAAAACAAACAACAAAAGTGAAGGATAACAATACTTAGTAGTCATATAAGAAAACAGATTAAAAGTTTATTTCTAAAATACTGTGTTAGAAAACAGCATTTTAAGAAAAGTCTGATTTCATTTTCGCTGATATCCTTAGAAAGCAGCCTAAGGATATGAATTTGCTATAGTTTCTAACTGCCCATCACACTGTTCTAAGTCTTGATGGAATTTACTGGAGTCGAGATATTCTCCCTTGAACTTGTAAATCCAGTCTTCCATAATCATCAAATTTTGATGATTTCCTACAGGATAAGTGATATTACACAATGTGTTAATTCCTTATACAGTTAAGTTAAATATATTCTTGCTAACAAAGAGGTTGCACTATTACACTCCCAAAAGTGAGATTAACTTTAAATTAAGTTTCTATTTTAACTCCATGAGATAAAATTAGAAATAACCTTTCTATAACTATAAGAGTTGTAAATTATTTCCTTGTCTCAATACCATATAGCTTGCCTATAAATAGGAATTACGATTTCATTTAAATTCTGTAAGGATAATACAACAGTATCTTATCTCTGGTCAATGTAATATACTTCTCATTTTATTCCATTCAATATATAACCCGTGTGATTTTTAGCTCATGCAATTTTTAATTCAAGGATGATGGATTTTTAATGTTCTTAACACAAAAAATAATTATTGAAAGGTATATGTTGGAGACTTTCACTTTTTAGACCCCATAGATAGTTTCATCTCAAAGTTATACAGGGATTAAGACGTCTATGCCTACCCACTGAGCAGTTCTCAAATATGATTCTTTTCGTAGATGGGATAAAGCACTTGGGTGATATTTTCAGATGAATATAGCCATTGACTTAAAAACACAATTGCATAAACATGACATGGAAGGCATAGGTCTGGGGAGTCAATTCAACACTTCTATTTAACTCCAGTCTTTATCTTTTATATTTATTCCAAAAGAGCTTCACATAAAAACTCCCTACAGAAAAAAAATTTGCCCACATTTACATTTCAGCATATAGACATAACCATTTCATTTCATCATACTGCTCTTTGCTTTTTTTCATATTTTGGAATGTGGTTTAATTTTCTTTCATCACCATAGTGGGTCAGAGTGTGCAGAACAGTGATTGCAACAAAATTGCATTTTTAAGAAAAGGTCATGCAATTAGCTGATGGATTGATGGAGATAACTATGACAGGCAGAATCCTCATTGGTCCACTGCAGAAATCTACAGAATAAATAATCAGAACATTTGAGCTTCCCCCCGCTCCACAAAAAAAAGTTAAAACAAATGCTATAGACATAATTCAGAATACTGTTCTGAAAAGACTGGAAGCAAGCCAAGGCTTGAGAACATCTAAGCCATACTGGGAAGGCAGGGAAGATGAAAGAGTAGTGATTCAAACTGGGGTAAGCTGGTTGGACAGGCATACATCTGGCTTACCAAGCTTACTGGGTTTTTAAGCCAACAAAGGTAATACAGTGCAAGAAAAAGTTAGAAAAACAAACAATGGATTCTGAAAATAACAAATCCCAGAGATCAGTAGAATTAGGTGAGAAAAAACAAGTTTTGAATGCACTTAAGCTTAGAAAGTATTTCTGGGTTAAAGTAAATGAGAAAGCAAAACAGTGTGTACAATGAAACTTTAAAAGCTGTGTAAGGAATTTGGTAACTCAAAAATAAACTGACAATTTCATTTGTGATTTAAATCTGTTATAATGAAAACTCACGTAATTACTTTAATACTTTAAAGGGTTTGAAAGGTTGACCTACGCTAATTATTGAGCCATATGGTATCTTCACTCATGAAAAATGAATGTGGGGAGAAAGAATTTCTTCCTTAATGCAATAGCTAGTTGGTCACTTGTAGGCAGTATTTTAGAGGTGATTCATGCATTGCTTAGTATAGCAGTTACCCAAAACTTGGTGCATAAAACAATGACCAGTTTTTTTTAGCTCATAATTCTGTAAGTCAACAATTTGTCTGGGCTTAGCTGGGCTTTATTTTTTCTTCTTGTATATCAAGTTTTCTCTTGCATTTGGCAAGAGCTTTTGGGTTGGGTGGGGGTTGGCTACTTTAAGATGACTTTGACTAGAAAGACTGGGATGAATGGGACCTCTCTACACATGGTCTCTCACCCACCAACAGGTTAAACTGGCTTGTTCATATGCTAAACATTCTCCGAGAGAAAAAGAGAAAGAGGGAGAGAGAGGAAAAGATGAAAGGAGAGGTGGGGGTGGGGGAGAGAAAGACATGAAATATACAAATCTTCAGTCTGAGAATCAAAACCTACCCTATTTTATTCTATGTCATGTATGTCAGAAAAGCAAGTAATAAGACTAGTCCAGACTCAAGAAGCAAGAAACTAGATAGACTCACTTCTTGATGTGGGGTGGGGTGGGGGTAGGGATAGAATTTGTGATCATTTTTTATACTCTGAAGATATGTGTTAGAATAGAAACTTCCAAGGACCATTCCAATTCTTAATGCCAATTCTTTTGTGAAAATAGGGTGCCACCAGTTCCTGTGGACACTCAGTTGTTTATTTATCTTCATTGCCTACTTTACTCTTTGTTCTTTACTCTTCTATGTCTGAAGCGATAGCTTAGTTAGTGCTGAATCCATGGGACTGGGCTTAGAAGTAGCAGGATCTTTTACCAAGAACTGTGGGCAAACTAAATCAAGTATAGCAGTCCAGGGCCAGTTACCTTGAGAGATGAGTCATATTAGTTTTCCAAAATAAACAAGGCTTGGAAAGAGTGCCAGAAGCTAAACTATAAAGTCTTAGGAAAGCCAGAACTAAAATTCAAGCATGAGGAATCACTGCCCAAGGCTGAGGTGAATAATGTTGATTTAAAAAGCTGAATCATGCTTATTAGAATGACACAGGCCTAGTTTTTGACATTCAAAGGCCCAGAAATTAAGTGGATATGATTCTTTTACTAATCAGTATGGAATCACACAATAGTAATAAGCAGCATCTGCTAAAGTACTCGCTGTGTGACAGAAATGGGCTAAGCGCTTTACACTAAATCTAAAGGCAATCCTATGAGATAGACACTATTTTTAGTTTTATATAAGAGGGATTTGAGGATTACAGAATACACTGTATTACAGCAAAATGATAAAGTTTACACAACTGGCAAGCAGGAGAGATAGGATTTCAATCAAGGACAGTCTGATTCCAAATATTCAGCCTTGAATCACAAAGTCATACGATAACTCCAAAAGGTTTTGGCTGAAAGAATTATAGACCGTCTAGTTACATTTTAGAAATGTTATAACTTAGCCAATGTTACATACTTAAACAGTATCAGAATTGGAACTAGAGACTAATTTAGGTTACACATATACCAATCTTGAAGGAAGCGTTTATGCTATGTATGCATATAAACCGTATATGGATACATCATAAAAACTAATGTACGATATGCCCCTAATGCTTTGTAATAGCAGCAGTGTTGATCACATCCTGCTCAATAAGATCTTTATAAACATAACTTAAATATCAGACAAAAATAAGGTGTTTTTTTGGGTGTTTAGTCTGAAAAATATGTACGGAAATTAGGCTATCTATGCAAGATCACTTTACTTTCTTCCCCACCACTCACTCCATGCTCCAATTGTTTTACATAACTCATCTTTCCAAATTGTGCTTTGTATTTTCATTTTTTGTTTTCAGATTTCCTAGGTTTTTAACTAACCCCATCTTCACTCCCCTTCCCCATGCTTCTAAAGTATGATTCATCTTTATAATCCCAAGTCAAATGCCTCATCCCTTTTTGGCTGGATTAATCTCATCCTTCTTTCTCTGAATTCTTGTATAGACTTAAATTGCCTGAGAGCTATCATGGTGCCACATCAAACTGAGTTCCTTGAAAGCAGGAACTCTGCTTTCTATTTCTTTAAATTTCTAGTACACAGTATATTACTTGGTACAACATATGTGCTCAATAAAGATATACTGAATAGTCACATTTATGACAATAGACTTATGAGACATCCATCCACACATAGGTACACTGTTGCAAATTCGTATCCCTCTAAAAACAGGCACAAGCCATCTGAGGAATAATTCCAGTGGAAAAACAAAAAAGATACTCTTATTTGGGAATGTTTTTCGCTTTTCTGCGAAAGCAGCACCCTATATTGGGATAAATCACAGTCTGTGGTACTTCCTCTGACACCTTTCTCTCCCCCATGGTTTTTCCGAAACTCAAATATCTATTTAAGAAGTTGGACAAAGAATGGCCTATTCCCTTAATATTTCAGGAACATGAATGGTTGGACTATTCTTTTTAAAGGAATGAACAAAGCCTGACTATACAGCCAGTGGACTATAAATGGATTATAGTTTTCTTTACATTGTAAGCAACAGCAGTAAACAAGGATATAAATGTTAATGACATTTCTTTAACAAAAGCTATCCATCAGCACTGTTGCATTGTGAGCAGTACAGTGATTAAACCACTGTAACATATGTCTATGTGAATATTTACAAACACTCAAGGAAGAAAAGCAGTCAGTGTAATACTGTATAACTCGAAAGAACATGATTTTTTTTTAAAAGAAAACAAGTTTATCGTCATTTTTCCAGGATATTTGCTAAAATGCCTTGACTACATTTTCTTAGACATAATATTGTCTTTGCTCATTAAATCATGTTGCTTTGGGAATGCTTGTTTTTGAGATCAAAGGCTACATTTTCAGTCAGTCTACCTTAACAGATTGGCTTAGACAGCATTCTATTACATTAAGTTAAAGAAAATAGCCACTCTAACTTATAATTCATTTTACTGAGGAACAGCAATCTAATTCACATTGATTTCGAGTAAACCTTTACATACCCATCTGCTCCATTTCAAGCTAGGCTTGTACAAATCAATGCATCTTCAGCATCAACATGCACTAATCAATGGGTAAGGAAAATCATTATTTACTGCTTGGTAATTGTGTTTACATCCAAATAAAATATAATAACATGTACAAGGCCATTTTGGAGGAAGAATGAGTGGCCTATGGATCACAAGCAGATTGTCTTACATTGTATCAGATGATCTGAGAAATTTTACCAGGAAGGTAAGAGATGACCATAAGTCTCGCCTTTGCCTCGTTTTAGCTCTTAAGGTAGTTGTCCACATTTTCATGATCTTTCAATTCTAGGAAGCCTCCAGTTGGTGAACAGTAGTTCCAGGAACCATGGCTACAGGCAGCAATCCTCCCTCCTGGATTATGATCAGCTCCAGTGCTGATCTGGTCTCTGCCCACCTGCTCACTCTTGGCTCTGAAACTTCACTTTAATTTTTTCTTGTCATTTGAACTTGGAGTATATATTTGGTTTCCTAGTGTTTGAATTTCAGTTTTCCCTAGTGGATACCTGGGACTTGTCCCACTGGTGCCCTATTTTCAAGACTACCTTGAATAGGACACCCAGTCTAGTTCCAACCTCATTTAGACTCCTATATCTGATGCCGCTAGATTCCTGCTTTAACTCCACTATGAAGGGCAGGGTAAGGAAAGTCAAAACACAGGAATACACACAGAAGTAAATGAAATACATTGTAGTTCTGATTCACCAAACTTTATTAAGACAGCCCTACAAACAGCAGGACAGATAAGACTAGGTTCCTGCCTCCCAGCATAACCAAACAGATGGGCTATGATGACATTGCCCATCAAAATTCGTTTTGTCCTATTTTATTACAGTTATTCAGACAAGGAATGCAGATTGAAATAAGGAATGGCTGAAAACAGGTTCTGTTTTTAGTGAATTTCAGTGAGTGAACAGATTCACAGTACTGTGAATGCAAGTCACACATTTCTTCCATTGTAGCTTCTCATAAACTAAAAGAGCTAGAGACTGTACGTGGCAAGTTATCTAAGTAGTTAAGTTAGCTGCGTAAACATTGGCATGATGCAAAGAAAATGGGCAAGCATTTTGGCTCAAAGATCATGCGCATTTGTAAATCAAATTAGCAAATAAGGATATAATTTGAAAAACAGTAGGACTTATTGTCTGTAATCCTGAAAAGAAAAAACATCAAAAAAGCAAATAAAACCCATAAGGTCCAATTATGATTTTCCTTTGTAGTATTGTATAAACCTCCCATTTTAGGAGTAAGTTATTATATTGCATAGAAACTTCAAATTTAGTGATTTTGAGTCTAGACAGTGCTTTAATATATATAGAATTGTAAAATTTTATATGAAAGTGAATATATTTTATAAATGCATATAAAGTTGGTTTAGACTGATAAATGATTTCTGTTCATTGATGTTTAGCCAGAGCATTTAGTATGAGTAACCAACTCTGAGTTCATTTAGTGAAGAGTGGAAAAAATAGATTTCTGGAAATATAAAAATTCACCTAAAATATATTACCTTATAATAAATGACAACACTTTCTAAGATGTGTGTTGCTAAAAGATATTTAAGAGAAATGAAATATCAAAGATAACTGGATCACACTTCCATGGTAAGAGAACTTCCCGTTTGGAAAAGTGGCTTTGTTTCGATGTATAAATATATAGCACATGTAATTTGTGTAAGAACAAAGCAAATCAGATGAGAATTTCAAGAAGTCAAGTGTTCCATAAGCAATGTGTAAAAATATTCACATTCTATAGAAGTATTACAGAAGTATATAGTTCCACTCAAAGCTCGGATATACACAAATTGTGCTGAGATGAGTAAGTCAGAAACTCAGTATAGAAGATCAAAAAATATAATTTGCTAAGTTTAAATAAGGAGAAATTTTAAAATGTGTAGTTTCATTTGATTTAGTCATTTAATTAGTAGGCTATTTTCTAAGGCCCATCTGAACATAATAGCTGCAAACCATCATTATCTTCCATGAAGCATACACTGAAAGACCGATATTATCTACCTCTGCCGTCACTCCAGCTAAATGTCAAATGTGACTGATACTGGGATATAAATGAGTATCATGACTATCCCAGTGAATGACCAGTTACCCCTTGACCCATATCCTTCAGTAATAAAGCTTTGTTTCAGGTGACAACATGGAGGATCAGAATATTTGAGTAGCTTGTCAGGTACTTGAAAGATACAAGTCAGGTATTTTTGCAGTTGTCATCCAATGTGCACAATGGCTCATGATTACTACCTGCTAGTGACTAAACTCAGCTAGCTAAATAATTTGCATGCCTTTTTACATGCCTTAAATGTCAGCAGCACCCAACCTCTTACACTGTGCATGTAGTCGAATGAGAAAGTGGGAATAGAACTGGGACACCAGGACAAACATCTAACTTTAATAAAGACAACTCACATGAAATATGAAAATTAAAGGTTAATACTCATCAGTAATACAAAATATATTTTAATTACAAAATATACCAATAATGCAGCTTAGAATACATATTGCCCCAAATAAGTCATCCAAGAGTGCTACAAAGAATTTTTGACTCTCCTAGAAAGTTAAGAGCTAAAAGAGATCTTAGAGATTATTTTAATGATTCTATGTCTTTAATGTGTAGATGCAGCAACTGATTTGACCTTGGAAATGTACGCCCCCAAAACTATATTGCAAGCAAGAGGTACAAAAGCAATTAGAAGATAGATCTTCTAGTTCATGTAATACCAAATATAATATTCTTTTTGATACACTAAGTTCCCACAGTTTTATTTCATTTCAATCAATCTTCAGGTTAATAAAAACAGGTATTATCAAATATCTATATTTATATAGATCATATAAGAAAACCAAAAGCTTTTCCTAAACAGATACCTACGGTATCTAGTCTACTGGAAAACATAATAATTATACGTAGTACATGGTTATCAATTTATATGCTAACAGCAAAGTATTTATTTAATGTGCATTTGAAAAATATGCATCAACATATAGTTTTATCGTTTAAGGCTCAGTTAAAAGTATAAGATTAAAAATCAATTTAAAGAAACAAATAAATATGGATTAGAATATGGCAAAGGTAATAAAAAGGTAAGTAAATTAATGGCAGAGGTTTGGGAAAAACTAACCTAAAGTAGAATATATCGGATATATAAAATTGAGGAAAGGTAGTTATTTACAAAAAGATATGCCAGTGATGAAGTTTCCTAAGTAGAATAATTTAATGTAAATGATAAAGTACCTCATGTAAGATATGAAATGAGTATTCATGTAGAATACTCTGACATCCACCCTGTACAATTTTTTTCAAAATAATTTATTTCTCATGTATTGCTTTATTGCTATATTGATTTCAAGAAGTGATTAAAAGCACTTTTTCCATGTGTCTAGATTTCTCATAACTAAAATCCAATCTGAGCAAACTGAACACTAGCAATTCTCAGACTCTTAAATGAAAACACACAATTTTAGAGTCTGAGTTTAGGAAATCAGAATAATCCACCAAAGACACATTTCTTCAACAGTTTTTAAAAAAAAGAGTTCTAAGGAAAACCTACTTAGCAGTTAGATTTAAATTAAATTGATTAATAGGAAAAAGCTAACGGGCAAATCTGTAGATAACTTTGTCAAAAAACAAAGCAAACAGATTTTAAGCCACTTCTGAAGTTTATCTCACCAATAGAGTAGTGATCAAAGAGAAATCATTTGAAATTGTGTTTAGTAGAGGCTTAGTAATATCAGACCTAAATTAAATCAAATTGAGGTGTTTGAAACCATTTTAATATCAAAGGGAACCTGATGACAACTTTTCTTCTCAATAAGAATACATGGCAATTAAAGATACTGGCAGGAAGAAAGTCAGAAGGCCCAGACTGAGATTCCTGTCACTAAGAAAATTTAAATCCTCTTCTTGGTACACTGGTGCAAGAGAAAAACATGACCTCACAGTCCATTATCAAAAACAATCCAACCTCAGAACACAGTGTCCAAAGTTCTAGAACATTTTTATTGAGTGGATAATTTTGCCTAAATGGGTGTTGGGAAAGTACTCATTTTACGCAGCCTCTCGAACTAAAAACTGTCTTGTGGATGCTGTGAGAAATACTTGCTACATTTATAAATAAACTCTGGGGTTATCAGTTACACATATTAGCAGTAATGATAATGAATGACTTACTTTTCCCAGCTCTACAATAAGCTTTTATTATATAATATATGCAGATATATATATATATATTTGCATGTATGATATGAGATTTTAAAAGGTGGATTGCACTGTAATATATGAAATACATTCTGGGGTATCATTCAGCAAAATCTGAAATATATCTCTTAAGTTTTTATTCAAACAATGCCAACTAGAGTTGCAATTCATCTCACATGGCTTAAGATAAATTACATTTGCCTAAAGAGAGAAGATAATTAACATTATATAAAATAGTCGGGATTTACTGTCAATCTATACGAATGATGAAGGTTCAGGGTATTTACAGCCTTTGTCAATAGTACCAATAAATGAATCCTAAACACCTATTAGGTGCCTACGATTAAACATGTCTTATCTTAAAACCTTGGAACCCCTCCCAACCACAGTCAGTTTTTATTAAGGAAGATGTGGTATTTTCTTCCAGGAACAATAGCATAAATAACCAACTAAGCCAAAAAATTAAGTCCATGATTGACTAGTAATTACAGTATTTCAAGGGTTACCAGAATATAGAGATGAATAAAAATTAGTCCAAATACACATGAACATTTCAAGAGCCAGCATTATAAAGAATGATCAGTTTGCTTACATTTATGTAACCAGAAGTCTCTTGTATCCATTCCTATGCAGAAATCACAGTACCCTCAACCTTTGGGAGTTCTTACATACTTTATTACTTTAAGTTATGTTTAAATAATTGAAATGCATTTTATTAGGAATTTGAGAGAATTTTACTTCTATGAAAATATCTGAAATATGTTATTTTAAGTTGGTCAATCCATTAATGACAAAATGGATCAAAAATACTGATAAAATAAATAGTAAAGACAAAATGGATAAACTACTGTATATTTGTACAATGGCATGCTACTATGGAATAGAGAGAAAGAGACTACTGAAACATGCAATGTCACAGGTAAGTCTCAAAAAATTGGTGAGTAGAACAGTCCTTACAATATAGAGGACCTACCATAAGATTCCATTTGCATAAAATTCTAGACCAGGCAAAACTAATCAATGATGCAAAAGCATCAGAGTTATGGCTGCCCCTGAGAAGGTGAAATTGTCAGTTAAAGGGCATGGGGAAATGTTCAGGAGTGATGGTAATATATTGTATTCTGAACAGGGTGTTTATTTACACAATTGTATACATTTGTCAAAACTCAGCAAATATTTACTTAAGATTTATATAGTTCATTGTATATAAATTTCACCTGAAGAAACTTCTGTACAAATATTAACTCTAATTGATGCTATAGATATTTAAGTATTAAATGTATTGAAGTATATTGATGTCTGCAATTTGCTTTGAAATCTATATATAATATTAATAGCAGAATATAGGTGCTCGGGTTACAGTTGTTCACTGTGAAGTTCAGTCAACTGCTGTATGTTTGAAAATTTTCAAGAAAAGTTTGAGGAAAATGTACTGTTTTATACAGAGATAGGACAGTGGAAAGGTAACGTCACTGTTGGGATGTTTCAAAAAATATTTAAGAAATCCTCACAAATCTGAAAATCATTTAGGGCGTTTCACCTCAATATGGAGAATGTATGGACAGTTGGTTTGATACAGATTACAAACTTCTGTTTTCCTCAAACATCACACTTACCAACTAGGTTTTAGAAATTATTTTAATTCTCTAATGACATCCTAAAAAAGAAGGTTAAAGGCACCCAATGTTTTTTTAAATTAAAGCATGAACACTATCTTTGTGGCACTTTTCCATGCATCTTTGATCACAACTTCAGTGAAAATGTGTTTGTACAAAAACTACTTTTCTTTCATGTTAAAAGTGAGCTCTGAACTTAATTAAAATATAATCATAATTTCTTGCATTTAGGAAGAAAACCTTTTGAGACTCTCAAGAATTTTGAGAAGTTCTAGGAAGTACTTATAAGAGTCAATAAAAATACTTTAAAACCTATTTTTTTTTTTTTTTTTTTTTTTTTTTGAGGCAGGGTTTCACTCTGTTCCCCAGGCTGGAGTGCAGTGGCGCAATCTTGGCTCACTGCAACCTCTGCATCCCAGGTTCAAGCGATTCTCCTGCCTCAGCTTCCCAAGTAGCTGGGACTACAAATGCCTGCCACCACACCCGACCAATTTTTATATTTTTAGTAGAGACGGAGTTTTGCCATGTTGGCCAGACTTGATTCGAATTCCTGACCTCAGGTGATCCAGCCTCCTCGGCCTCCCAAAGTGCTGCAATGACAGGCATGAGCCACTGTGTCCAGCCAAAACTTTAAAATAAAGTTCCCCAGGCACAAGATCTCATTGATGTATTTGTTACTTTATCTATTTTGAGAAAATTAAAGTCCTACATAACATGAAATCTCAGAGGAAATAACCACAGAGTTGAATAGACACAACTGATGTTTGGAAATCCTTACTTTCAGGTTCCTATTTTTATCAGTATAGTAGATATACAAGTATTTTACATAATAAAAGTACAAAAGTATAATACATGTATACTACCCATTAAGTAGTGCCTGATTCATTAGTCCTTTTAATTTATGTAACAAGTCATAAGATTTATTAAGCAGCTACTATGGGTCAGGCCTTGTACTAAGGATATATAGGTTACTACAGTACAAAGTTCTATATGTTTTCACAAAATGTTACCAGTCCTCATATTGAACGAGCAACTGAATAAGTATTAATGGAAATAAGATTATATAAGAAGATCTAAGAAGCTCTTGAGCATGACCAGGAATTTAGATTTAGAGTTCTAGAAAAGAAGCAACAAGCTGAACTGGGTTCACATGCTGTGCCAGTTGACATCAAGACACCATTACTCCCTTGGAATCCTGTGCTTTATGCCAGAAGAAAACATAAGATGCCTTTCCTCATTTTAGTGTGGCAAATACAATATCAGAATGAAGTGTGACATTTATATGTACCTGTGCTGATGCATTTCGTGAACTAAAACTATTTAAGAACTCATATCTTGCATATTCAAGGAAGGATTAGATTGAATCTTAAGAAATTGTTTTTTGTAGGTCAAAGATATCCAAATATCAGCCATGTCATGTGGTTTAACTAAATATTTTTAAAAGGCAAGTCTCCATTATCTCATGTGACCTTTTACAGTTCAACAGAATTACTGCAAAAATTAAATGAGATGGCACATCCAAAAGTACTTGGTCAGGTATGAATATCTACAGGCTATACAACCTGAGCTTGGGAAGAGGAAAAACATGTGGCTGGGCGTGGGGGCAAAGCTGCTGTGTATTATTCTAATAGCAGTTGAGTGGAGTCTAAAGCTAAAGGTCATTTATAAGTCCAAAATCAGTCCACAAAAGATAAAAATTAAATGGATTATGATTAAATTCCAACTGAATCTAATTTCTGACTGGGAAGGGTTATGGCAGGCAATGGCAGAAATCCAGTCAGGTAGAAAGGTAGTGTCAGAGAAAACAATGGGAAATTCTATGTATAGAAACACTGGCATTTGAGTAGAAGAACCCTGACATGAAGAAGCAGTAGAGAGAATTGCTGTGAGAAACTAAGGTTACAAATTATAGTAATTTAAAATCACAAAGTATGATGTCTGCCAGATAAACAGAAACATCAACCAGTGGAATAGAAGAGAACCTAGAAATAAATCCAAAAATTTATGATCAGCTAATTTTCAACCAGGGCACCAAGAGAACACAATAGGGAAAAGGGTGGTCTCTTCCATAAGGTGCTTGGAAAAGTGAGTTTCCACATTTAAAAAAAAATGATATTGAACCACCATTTTACACCACCCACAAAAAATAACTCAAAATTAACAAAGAACCTAAATGTAAGATCTGAAACCATAAGTCTTAGAAGGGAACATAGAGGAAAAACTCTGACATGGCCATGGCAATGATTTTTTAGATATCACAGCAAAAGCTCAGCTACAGCAGCAAAAAAAAAAAAAAAAAAAAAAGGGACTACTTCAAACTAAAAGGCATTTGTTTGGCAAAGGAAATAACACAATTAAAAGGCAACCTGTGGAGTGGGAAAAATATTTGCAATCCACATATCCGATAAGGGATTGATATCCAAAATTTAAAACCCTCACAACTCAATAGCAGAAAAACAACCCAATTAAAGAATGTGCAAAGGACCTGAACAAAAACTTCTCCAAAGAAGACATAAAAATGCCAACAGGTATAGGAAAATGTATGTTTAATCATCAGGGATATACAAATGAAAACCACTATAAAATATCACCTCACACCCATGGCTATTATCAATGAGACAAGTGATAGCAAAAGGTGGTGAGGGTAGAGAGAAAAGAAAACCCTTATATACTGCTGGTGAAAATGTAGATTGGTGTAGCTATTATGGAAGTCAGTATGATGGTTCCTAAATATGTTAAAAATAGATTACCATATGACCCAGCAATCCATCTTCTTGATATATACCTGAAGGAGATGAAATCACCACCTTGTAAAGGTATCTGCATTCCCATGTTCACTGCAGCATTGTTCACAACAGCCAAGATATGGAAACAACCAAAGTCAACTGGATAAAGGAAATGTGGTGTGTATATACCCATCTTACACAATGGAATATTATTCTGCAAGAATAAAAGATATCCTGCCATCTGCCACAACATGGATGGACCTGGAGGGCATTATGCTAAGTGAAATAAGCCAGACACTGAAAGAAAAAATATTATATGATCTCAATTATATGTGAAATTAAAACAAAAAGGTCAAACTTACAGAAAAAATCTGGGGTTAACAGGGTCTAGGGTAGAGAAGAGAAAATGGGGAGATACCATTCAAAGAATATAAAGTAGCAGATGTGTAGGATGAACAAGTCTAGACATGTAATGTACAACATAAGGGCTACTAATAAATGTGTTATATTAGGGATCTTTCTTATTAAATACCTAGATTTTAGCTGCTCCTGTCACACCACACACGTAACTATGTGAGGTGATGGATATGTTAGTTTGTTTCACTCTAATAACCATTTTACTATATGTATCCCATAACATCATATGTAAACCTCAGTTATACCCATTTTTTTAAGTGAATATAATTTTTTTAAAGTTATAACAAGACAAGTTCACTGAGTGCTAACTATACAGGGGTTCCATGAATATAGAGAGATTCTCTCTATTCATTATTTAATTTAAATTGGCAAAAAGCCTAATGAGGTATATATTTTAATATCCATTATATAGATGATAAACTGAGGCTCAAAAAGGTCAAATCACTTGATAAAAGCTGCACAATAATAAACGGCTGACTTGATGTTTGCATTCAGGTCATTGTAGTGTAAAGCTCATAACCTTCCCATGACTTTCTTCAAATAACTCGAGTCACTAGAGAAAGAAGGCCAGTGCTCCATTTCTGAGTAACTGTCAAAGTTAGACTCCAGCTGCCAGCAAACCAGAGCAACAAGTTTGGAGGATACTAACAGTAAGCCTAACTCGATATTGCCAAAAGGAGATGCTCCCAGTTAGACACTGCACTGGACTTGCCAAACTCCACAGAAACCAAGGAGAGGCTAAATTTCAGTAGGCAGAGCTGAAAGACAGTAAATGAGGACACTGACTAAGTACCCTAAGTGGGAGGCACATTGAAAGTACTTACCCTAGGAGGTACGTAGTGTGGGGAAGTACTTACCCTAGGAGATACGTAGAGTGGGAAACATTTCTCATAATATTGACCACAGTATAAGAGGAATGTGGTGTTGGCAAAGTTATGAGCAACGGAGCCTGACTAACTTGCATTCAATTCAAGTTCGCTGTGTACAACTGCTTCTTCCATGGGTGACTTTGAGAAGTTATTTCACCTGTCTGAGCCTCGACTTTCTCCTTTGTAACCTGGGAGTAATAAAAGTACCTACCTCATGGGTTGTGAGCCTTACATGTGATAATGCATGAATATCACCTAGAACTGTGTCTAACTATATTAGCAAGCATTCAGTGAATAGCTATGGACTTTACTTTTCTGAAAAGTAAATACCTGTTTTATCTACCTGAGACTCAAGTCTTGGCATAATCTTATAAACTGTCCCAGAATAGAAACAGGTAGTGCAGAGCTGTGGGAGGCCCACTGCAGTGGCATGTCCATGGTTCAGCTTTATTATTAGTGCAGAGATGAGGCTGGTTCATGTAAAGAAATGGGATTGGGGGTGGAGCCAAGATGGCCGAATAGGAACAGCTCTAGTCTACAGCTCCCAGCATGAGCGACACAGAAGATGGGTGATTTCTGCATTCCCAACTGAGGTACCGGGTTCATCTCACTGGGGAGTGCTGGACAGTGGATGCAGGACAGTGGGTGCAGCACACTGCATGAGCCAAAGCAGGGCGAGGCATCACCTCACCCAGGAAGTGCAAGAGGTCAGGGAATTCCCTTCCCTAGTCAAAGAAAGGGGTGACAGATGGCACCTGGAAAATTGGGTCACTCCCACCCTAATACTGGGCTTTTCCAATGGGCTTAAAAAACAGCACACCAGGAGATTATATCCCGCACCTGGCTCGGAGGGTCCTATGCCCACGGAGCCTTGCTCATTGCTAGCACAGCAGACTGAGATCAAACTGCAAGGCGGCAGCGAGGCTGGAAGAGGGGCGCCCACCGTTGCTCAGGCTTGAGTATGTAAACAGAGGCTGGGACCCTTGAACTGGGTGGAGCCCACCACAGCTCAAGGAGGCCTGCCTGCCTGCCTCTGTAGGCTCCACCTCTGGGGGCAAGGCACATTTAATAAATGGTGCTAGGAAAACTGGCTAGCCATATGTAGAAAGCTGAAACTGGATCCCTTCCTTACACCTTATGCAAAAATTAATTCAAGATGGATTAAAGACTTACATGTTAGACCTAAAACCATAAAAACCCTAGAAGAAAACCTAGGCAATACCATTCAGGACATAGGCATGGGCAAGGACTTCATGTCTAAAACACCAAAAGCAATTCTGCACACACAAAAAAACAACGCGATGAAAGGCAACTACAGAAGGGAGAAAATTGTGAACTACCACCTGACGGATATATCAACAAATTTACAAGAAAAAAACAAACAACCCCATCAAAAAGTGGGCAGAGGACATGAACAGACACTTCTCAAAAGAAGACATTTATGGAGCCAAAAAACACATGAAAAAGTGCTCATCATCACTGGCCATCAGAGAAATGCAAATCAAAACCACAGTGAGATACCATCTCACACCAGTTAGAATGGTGATCATTAAAAAGTCAGGAAACAACAGGTGCTGGAGAGGATGTGGAGAAATAGGAACACTTTTACACTGTTGGTGGGACTGTAAACTAGTTCAACCATTGTGGAAGTCAGTGTGGCAATTCCTCAGGGATCTAGAACTAGAAATACCATTGGACCCAGCCATCCCATACTGGGTATATACCCAAAGGATTATAAATCATGCTGCTATAAAGACACATGCACACGTATGTTTATTGCGGCACTATTCACAATAGCAAAGACTTGGAACCAACCCAAATGTCCAACAACAATAGACTGGATTAAGAAAATGTGGCACATATACACCATGGAATACTATGCTGCCACAAAAAATGATGAGTTCATGTCCTTTGTAGGGACATGGATGAAGCTGGAAACCATCATTCCCAGCAAACTATTGCAAGGACAAAAAACCGAACACCACATGTTCTCACTCATAGGTGGGAATTGAACAATGAGAACACATCAACACAGGAAGGGGAACATCACACACCGGGGCCTGTTGTGGGGTGGGGGGAAGGGGGAGGGATAGCATTAGGAGATATACCTAATGCTAAATGAAGAATTACTGGGTGCAGCACACCAACATGGCACATGTATACATATGAAACAAACCTGCACGTTGTGCACATGTACCCAAAAACTTAAATAAGAAAAAAAAAAAAGAAATGGGATTGAGGCAGGTGCAGCAATACTGGGTATTTCCTTGAACTTCAACTTATTTATTAAAAGGGATACTAATTTTTTGGTAGCATATTATGAACATTGCAACCAAATAAAATTGTATAAGTACATTCTCTAAAAGAATATATGAACTAGTTTGTATTGTTATGAAATGACACTGAAAAATATGAATGAAAAATATTCCTCATGGAAAGAAACTGTAGCAAAACTTCACATGAAATTAGATTTCCTAAAAGATGGCCCATCTAGTAGTTTGTTTCAAAGAAAAATGAATCCTGTGGTGAAGTTTTTATAGTCTATGCTTGATTAATATGTTTTATTTCTTCATTTTTATATGCATATATCAAACTACTTGTTTTATTGATCAAAGTGTTTAGAACCTACACTTTTCCTTGTGATAGATACATAGATCGATATGGTCTTATACAAAATTTATTGTTTACAAGTGACAGAGTGATCTCATAAAATAGAGCTCTGGCTTTTTTTTTTTTTTTTTGAGACGGAGTCTCGCTCTGTCGCCCAGGCTGGAGTGCAGTGGCATGATTTCGGCTCACTGCAAGCTCTGCCTCCCAGGTTCACGCCATTCTCCTGCCTCAGCCTCCCAAGTAGCTGGGACTACAGGCACCCGCCGCCATGCCCGGCTAATTTTTTGTATTTTTAGTAGAGACGGGGTTTCACCGTGTTAGCCAGAATGGTCTCAATCTCCTGACCTCGTGATCCACCCGCCTTGGCCTCCCAAAGTGCTGGGATTACAGGCATGAGCCACTGCGCCCGGCCAGAGCTCTGGTCTTTATTGCATTTTTTTTTTTTTTTTTTCAATTCAGTTCTTGAAGCTCACAACTGCAAACATCTACAAGATGCAAGAAGAATATGATAAAGTTAGTTCATATTTCCGAATCAGAAATTCAGCTTTACTCATTCTGAGATCCTTCAACATAATAAAATCAAGCTTTATGATACCATTTCTAAAAGATATTCCATTGTCTTGCCATTAAAGCTTTGACTGAATCACAGCCAAAGTGCTAAGTCATTCTTTGTTGTTGCAAGTTCTTCAGGGCCTCCTGATGTGCTTCATGATGCATACTAAAGCTCTTACATGGCACACGTGAACCTTCACGGACCCGTAAGCTTCCTGTCTTTGCAGCTTCAAATCCTGTGTCCCCAACTACCCTGCCACCAGCTCCATTGCATTTCCCATACCTACTTTAATCTTCATCAACATCAAACTATTTACTGTTCTCCAATAAAACAGGCATTTTAAAACACATTTTCTCTGCTCTACATATTCTTCTCAAAGTAGAACTGCTAGTTTCTACTTATCACTGAAGACATGCTTCAAGTGTGAAGTTATCTTAAGTTTTTGCCTGGTTCCACTGCCTTCCACTGCTGCTACACAAGGCTAATTGCCCTCTGTTCACCCATTTGTCTCCTAGCTAGAATATGAGTATATGAGGGCTACTGCACCTTCCCCCGCCACACTTTCCTGAAACTAGCATATTCATTTGCATATAGTAGGGAGTGTATTAGTCAGAGTTCTCTAGATTGATAGGACTAATAGGATAGATATATACAGGAAAGTGAGTTAATTAAGGAGTATTGACTGACACAGTCACAGGGTGAAGTTCCACAATAGGCTGTCTGCAAGCTGAGGATCAGCTAAGCCAGTCCAAGTCCCCAAACTTCAGAAGTAGGGAAGCTGACAGTACAGCCTTCAATCTGTGGCTGAAAGCCCGAGAGCCCCTAACAAACCACTGGTGTAAGTCCAAGAGTACAAAAGCTGAAGAACTTGGAGTGCAGCACTGGAGGGCAGGAAGCATCCAGCACGGGAGAAAGATAAAGGCCAGAAGAGTCAGCCAGTCTAGTCCTTCCACATTCTTCTGCCTGCTTTATTCTAGCTGTGCTGGCAGCTGATTTAAATGGTGCTCACTCATATTGAGGGTGGGACTGCCTCTCCCAGTCCACTGACTCAAATGTTAATCTCCTTTGGCAACACCCTCACAGACATAACCAGGAACAATACTTTGCATCCTTCAGTCCAATCAAGTTTACACTCAATATTAACCATCACAGGAGTTAACGGATGTTTGTTGAATGCACAAGTGAATAAACTAGTCACTACTATTCTCACTCTGAACTAACGTTCTATTTTTGATAAAAATTTCTTCTGGTTTATTCTTTTGTCCTTGAATCCCATAGACTTTAGGTTAGCAAAATCCTGCCTTGCTCTTAGCAACACTTAGAACTGACATCTATTTTTGAACTGCACAGTCTAATGGCTAGATTCCTGATACTTCCATTGGACTCCAATATGGTCCTACTTCTGCTTTCCATCCAGCATTGCCATGCTCGGCAAACATGTGCAAGAAGACTGAGTTACTTAACACTGGACCCAATTTGCATTGCCTGTAGGCCTGAATGGCACTTATTTATCAGTGTCCAGAGATTTAGGTTACTAAGTCTGTTTACTAGCTTGGACATCATCCCAGCATCTGATTCTGGATATGCCCATCTCCTCCCTTTCTGGATTCTCACTCTGCACCTGTGTCAACCTAGGGTTTGGATTTACATCCATTTCTAGGGCCTTTCCCAATTTGAATGATATCATAGTAAATTGCCATGCTCATCCACATACTAAAAGATGACTTGTGGCAGCTTTAATGTTTGACCTAACAGCAATGTTGTTTGTGAATAATTTGATTTTATGCAACAGAACATTGACTTTTCCGGTTTCTAAGGGATATATTTATGATTCAAGACTTATAGCTTGTTCATTTATATTTTGGTCAGGAAGGAGAAAAACCTAGAAATTAGTTTCTTTCATTTAAAAAGTGCTTTAAACTATTTTAGGTGGTACTTAGATGATCCTTGCAATGTTCTTGTAAACCAGTTAAAACGGTTGTATTTTATGCACATTTCATGGAGAGGGAAATGTAACAGGGTAAATCTAATGACATATCCCATCAATTATGTGTCTAATTATTAATGATGATGATAATCAAATGTAGATCCTTAGGCTCTTGCTTTATAGCTCTCTCCTTGGATTATACGTGCCTGTTTACTGACGACTGCTCATGTGGACATTTGTGGAGACATTCTTGGTATTCTCTAAAATTGCATTTGATTAATACAGCACATATGAGTTGTTACAATCTTTTAAATGTTGTGGTAATTTTAAATAATTTGATATTTCAGGTAGTTTAGTGAACCTGCAACAAATGTTATCTTGAAATTTCTGTTTTCATTTCTAAAAAGCTAGCGAGAAATGTAGAAAGGCAGAATTATCTGAAAGAATTCACTAGTCTTTTCATTTCCATGACCCTTTAAAAAGTTCTGGAAAGGCTCTGTTTGATTCTGACTATGTGCTTTCATCCTGAATGCTCACCTCTGAATAACATGCAAACTCCGGAGTGCTAGATATTCTAGTGCATTTCCAGGACCTTGTAGAATAACAGTGACAAAGCGGGCTTTGTGAAGGTTTTCCTACCATCTAGTATAAAATGACATTGGGACTTCCTCAAATAGATTCCCCTGCTGGGATGCACCTTTGGGAAGCAAGTGATAGCACATTAGAGATGGGCCAGCCCCAAACATAAAATAGATGCCGTGGCTTTGTTATGAATATGACAGACTTCAGGGTCAGTGCTCCTGTCAGGAGGGAATGAACACATTTTTCAAAGGAGCTCTAGGACATGCCAGGAAACGTGCGACTGTGTGGGTGTTTCTTCCCTTTTGACTCTAATCTCTGACTAATAGCAAGTATACTTAAAACCAACCAACCAACCAACAAAGCACACTTTAACACCAAGAAACTATTAAGCACTATTAACACTATTCAAATGGAAGTGAGTATATAACGAGTGCCTAATTTAACAAATATGCTAAAGAAGCTGTTTGGGTAGCCATTCATTTGAGTAGGTTCTTCCCACTCTCAAATGACTGAGAAGTCATTTAAAGTATGACTCAGTATACAGTAGTTTGAGGCAGGATTGTACAGTGGTTAAGGGCCAGGAGTTAGAACCAAGACCAAGGTTATAAGCCTCTCTCCGATGCTTGATAATTCTGTGACCTTGGGCTTCTGTTTCCTAATCTTTAACACAGGGATATAACACAATGCTATAGAATTATAGTCAATCTCAAATAAGATAAGCATGACAATAAAGTTTGATAATTAGTGGTTATTGCAGAATCATTAATATGAATGTACTTGATTTTTTAAAAACACTTCTGATAAGGTAAGTGGCCTTCCAAATATCACAGTCCAAGGAAGAGCATACTGACTTTGAGCCAACTGAACCTGGATAAGGAAGCCAGATCCACTAATTTCTAGCAGTATGATCTTAGAATGTTACTTAGTCCCTCAAAGCATCAGTTTCTTACCATGTAAATAAGAATACTAACTACTTCTGAGAGCTGTGCTGAACATCAAAGAAGGTCACACATACCACACGCCTACAGCAGTATGTGGCTAGTCCCTTTTGCCTTCAATGAAAATCTATGATTATAAACTTTGTCCATCATTTCAAGTTGGGAAGAATTGAAAAGACCAAACATTTTCCTTCTATGACTTTGTCTGACAATTTGAGCTCTTAATTGTATTTGCTCCAATATTATGAGCAAAGACAGTTGAGAAAAAACAAAAATCTATAGGTGACATATTGGTATGGAGAGACCAAATCTGACAATTGGTCAAATTACTGGAGAGCAGATAATTTACAAAATAAAGAAAAAAGTTAGGCCGGGCGCGGTGGCTCACGCTTGTAATCCCAGCACTTTGGGAGGCCGAGGCGGGCGGATCACGAGGTCAGGAGATCGAGACCACGGTGAAACCCCGTCTCTACTAAAAATACAAAAAATTATCCGGGCGTGGTGGCGGGCGCCTGTAGTCCCAGCTACTCAGAGAGGCTGAGGCGGGAGAATGGCGTGAACCCGGGAGGCGGAGCTTGCAGTGAGCTGAGATTGTGCCACTGCACTCCAGCCTGGGCCACAGAGCAAGACTCCGTCTCAAAAAAAAAAAAAAAAAAAAAAAAAAAAAAAAAAAAAAAAAAAAAAAAAAAGAAAAAAGTTAAGAGAGAAACATAATTGCAGATTTAAGTACATAAAAATTTAAAAAGTAGATCCTCAACTTACGTTAAAAACTTTAAAAAGGCATTGGGAATAAAATATTATAACAAACATGAAAGATCAAGTGGTATCATCATCTTTTATGCAGTATGTGCTCCCATGAATTGATAATCAATATACTAAAGTCCTGACACATAAGTGGGCAATAGCAAGGATGCAGAGTGTATAGAAGAGGAAATACAACTACTGAACAAAGGAAAATCTCTAGAATTTATTAATCCAAGCATAGAAATTAAATAATAGCATTAATTACTTGTTAATTATTTTAACAATAATTATTGCTGGTGGTGATGCCCAATGAAGTGCTAACTTTCTAGCATTGTATTTTCCCTAACTTTCAAATTTTCTGCATAAGGTTATAGTATTTTTAACTGGAATTGCTACTTAAAATGATTAGATATTAGATTAACAGCTTTGGAGTAGTTCACAAAAATTTTCATACCAGGATGAGAACACATGAAACCCACGGTTGGTTATTGTGCATAACAATTATGTATCAAATCTATTTTCAGAGTATTTCTAGAAGATGTAATTTGCATGGTGATTTGACCAGGGTCTAGGAGAGAATCTAGGTGGCGTTAGGCAGTAAATATATGCAGTATCTTATATTTAAAAGCAGACTCTAAATATAGTGTTCTATGTGAATATAGGATATTATTAGTGATATGTATTAGTCTGTTCACATGCTGCTAATAAAGACGTATCTGAGACTGGGTAACTTATAAAGGAAAGACATTTAATGGACTCACAGTTCCACATAGCTGGGGAGGCCTCACAATCATGGCAGAAGGCAAAAGGCACACTTTACATGGTGGTGGACAAGGGAAAATGAGAGCCAAGCAAAAGAGGAAACTCCTTATAAAATCATCAGATCTCGTGAGACTTACTCACTACCATGAGAACAGTATGGGGAAACCATGCCCGTGATTCAATTATCTCCCATTGGCTCCCTCCCACAACATGTGGGAATTATGGGAGCTACAATTCAAGATGAGATTTGGGTAGGGACACAGCCAAACTGTATCAGGATATAACTTTAGAAATGGGAAGAAGGGTCAGTCTGTGAGAGAGAGGACAGATGGTTGACAGTAATTATATTTGTTGACATTTTCCTAGCATTTTATTTATTTAGTTTTGTAAAGCATGTATTTCTCTTATTTAAAATAAATACATAAATATGTATCTTATTTAATTCCTTCAATAATTCTGTAAAAGACATATATATCATTTTCCTTTTACAGATAATATTAAAACTGACCGAGGTTAAATGGTTTTCCTAAATTCAGACGGCCAGTAAAGACTTGAGCTAGGCTTGAACCTGAGTCTCAGGACTAAATGTTCTATACTTTGTATGATGCTGGACTGTAGGAAAAATATTAATATATGAGCTTCAGTTATAGGAATACAGTGTTACTATAGGCTAAAATGGAAATTTTGAATAGAGGTTTAGGATAATT
The DNA here is from genome assembly GCF_009828535.3 of Hylobates moloch. NCBI lineage: Eukaryota > Metazoa > Chordata > Mammalia > Primates > Hylobatidae > Hylobates > Hylobates moloch. Next base: position 88,356,494 of record NW_026652276.1, read on the forward strand.
TGGATGCTGTAGAAAGAGGAAAGATAATATCTACAAATGTTTTCTTTAGCTTTTATTCTCTTGAGAATATTACAATAAAAGCGCCTACTGATTGCTAAAGAAGTGAATGAGACGATTGTCTGGAAATTCTCACCTGAAAGTCTTTACAATAGAAATGAGCATTTGTACCTGAGCCTATAGTTATGAGTTATCTCCAAGGATCTCCATTCCAGAATTAGGTGGAGTTCCCAGAAGAGGCTGAATTTCTATAATTATTAGGAGTTTGTGTCACTCAAAGATTCCTCAGTGGGTCTCAAAAGCAGTTCAATTTTAGGGTATGCTCTGGGTCAAGCATATCACCCTTTCTTTATTCTAGAACTGTGCTGTCCAAATCATTACATTTAAATTTAAAGTAAATAAAATTTAAAGTTCAGTTCTTTAATCAATCTAGGCACATTTTAAGCACTCAGAAGCCAGGTATAGCTAGTAACTACTATAGTGAACAGTGTAAATTTATAGAACATTTTCATCATCACAGAATGTTCTCTTAAGCAACAACTTTCTTAGATTATGGCTGCTTTTTCTAAGGAGGAAACCTTCAACCTGGGGAACATGGAAAACTGTTGAACCATTTGGTGAGCTTGAATCCTTTTGTGAGGTTATTCTTGATCTCAGGGACCATCTGTCTTTTGCTCTAGGTGTTTCAGGATTATTAGGAACTTTCCGGCTACTAAGAGGTCAAGAAAGAATAGCAGTGGCAAGAATGAATCACTCATTGATCAACAATATCTTTAGGAGTGAAGCACGTATTTATCTCAGGTCTTTTTGAAAGCCTTATTTAGGAGATATACAAAAGCTGCTCCTAAGAATTTCTGTCCTTGTTGTCTCAATTCCCCATATAGTGGATCCTAAGGCATTTCTAATTAGAGATAAAGTTGTAAAGCATGTGGAGTTTGTTTTTTAGCAACAGCCACAGATTCTGCGTTTCTTATATTTTTGCCCCTATTTTTAGCCGCACAGTGCTTGGAGTCCTAAGGTGTCCTCCAGTGGGCATGGATCCCATCAACAATTCCCAGTTAGCTCTTCTAAAAGCTCAAAATTAATCTTTCTCTCTCCCTCCATCTAGAATTCAAAATATGCCTTTCTCAAATTCTATTCGCACTAATTCTTACCTGTGCAATTCATGATTAATAGTGATGGCATAATGAGACGCTCTAGAAATAAGAGAATTTAGATTTTCTGGTTGTGGGGGTGGTAGTATTGCAAGATTGTATCATTTAAAGGGAACGAAAACTAGAATAAGACCTAGGTCTTGTTGTTTCTCCACAATTTCTTAATTATGTATCCACAGGCATTATTAAACCACCTTGAGCTGGAATCTTCATAGGAAAAATGAAGACAACACTTACATCACAGGGTCTTTTGCAAAGATTAAATGGGATAACGGATTTAGATGTAAATCCATTTCAACAATTTTTCCCCATGATGTCAAGCTAATATCTTCACCAGTTTTATTTTATTCCTTTGTGAAAGCATTGATGTCAGCTCAGGGCTGTTTTCTGCAGAAAAATTCTGATGTCCTTTAACACTGTCAGAATGTTATTAGTTGGAAGATAAAAGGATGACAGAACAACAACATAATGGCTTGCTGGAAGTCTTTGTCAGGCCAGTCAACAGGCAAGAACTCCTTCTATTTGTTAACTATGTAGTATTAATTTTCTTTAAATTTAGTAAATGCCTACTATGTGATTATGCAATTTGCAAACAGTCTTTTGTGTTTTAAAAGCAGAAAATTCTAGATCTGAGGTTAATGGCACTACCTACTAAGGAATTTGTAAAGATCATAGAGACAGAATACATAAAATCCTTCTTAGAAACACATTCTATCAAGTAATGGGTCATGAGACTCACAAGGTGAGAGAAAAGAGTGTCTCTTTTGAGCTGTATTCATATTTCCAAGCCACTAAGGTGCCACTTGCTGAAATATTCTATCTATAAATAGACACAAGTGACAGAATCACATATCCTCTCAAAATGCAAAATGTTCTTCTTAGGGGTTCAATTAGTCACAGTAAAAACAGTCAGAGCAGCTATCTTCCCAAGCTTGAATAGCTCACAAAGTTTTTTTAATATTTTCTTAATCTATTACCTCATTTCATGCAACCAAAATTCCTGGAAGGACTCTTGTCCTTTTCTGATTATATCAGTAATTAGGGATGAACTTGATTCACTGTATATATCAATGTGATCACATATCCAAGAAGATCTTGGATCTTCAAGATCAACATAGGTAAGTTTCAAGTGAAAAAAACTGTGCAACAAAAGGCATGCTGGACAGGGGCATGCCTGTAGTTTATTGACTGACTTGATGTAAGTTTCAAACATTAGTAATGAATACTCAAATATACTCTTTAAAAAATAAAAGCTCTAGCACTCTATTGTATAATAGTAGGCTTATGAGATCACATCCTATTTGCATCTCTTGCATAATGAAGTTGCTTGTTTGCTTGCCAGTTTGAAAATTTTCCTAATGTGTCATTCACCATTTTATCTCCAGTAACAACCACTTTCTTAAAGTAAGTTTATGAATGAGCAAATATATTTACTAAGTTGTTCCCCTTCCCTAAACAGATAGCTCCAATCTCTTGAGGCAGGTAACAATTCCTTAACATTTTCTTTTTAAAACTAATTTCACTGAGTTTTCAAATCTAAAATCTCAGAATATCCTCCAAGTCTCTGGTACCTTCCTTGAGACCTGGCTGGAGTGAGAACTGATGCCCCCATGTTTAGCTCCAAAGGGCAGGGCAGGGTTTATGGTAAAGTAAAAGAGATCCCAGACGTAAAACCCAGACCCACCCAAGTTTGTATTCTCATAATGTTTTGATCTCTCTGATCCTTGACTTCTTTGTCTCTAAAATGGGCGTGGCAAATTCATACTAAATAAAATGCTTGCAATGTACTTGGTAAACAGATGTTCAAATATGGTACTAAGAACAGTGAGCTTACCTCAGGCAAATGAAACAGTGAGCTCCATAAGAAAAAAAAATGTTTTAAATATTTTAAAACTTAAATGCCCTAAGAAATCACACACACACACACACACACACACACACACACCTTAATTATATAATACACTTTACTGTATATATAGATACAACTGTATAAAATTGTATAAACCAGTGGTTGGCAAATTTGTCTGTAAAGGGCCAGAGAGTAAATAGCCTTTGTGAGACATACAGTCTCTGTTGTACCTATTCAACTTTGCTGTTGTAGAGCTGAGACAGTCATATATAACACAGAAACAAATAAGCATGTGTGTTGTAATTAAGGTTTTTTTATGAACACTGAAATCTGAATTTGATAGAATTTTGATACAATATACTTAATTTGATTTTAAAAAATCATTTAGAAATGTAAAAAGAATTCTTAGTTCATCGGCCATAAAAAAAAAAAAAAAAAAAAAAAAAAAAAAAAAAAACAGACAGCAGCCTGGATTTGTTCGATGGCCATACTTAACCTCTGGTATAAACCAAGCCACATCTACTGAAATTTAGAGGTGATTTAAGGAGTTTAAGATTAATGTTTACAATTTGTCTTTCTTATGTGCTGACTTAAGAACTCAATCACCTTTTGAGAGGTGAATCAACTCTTTTATTGTTAGTATATTTGAATTACCTCAGTACTCAACCCTTATTAGATCATTTTTTCCTACCTCCGTTCTCTTGGTGAGCTCATCCAGTGTGCCCTGACCTTAAAATTATCTAAACATTGATGGATCCCAAATTTACATCTCCAGCCTGAACTTTTTTCCTAAACCCTGGACTCCACTCAAATGAAGATGCTGAGTTTTTATTATATGAATACATCTCAAACTGAACACATCCAAAACTAGACTCAATCTTCTTCCTAAATCAGTCTCCTCCCCAAGTCTTTCTATCCCAATCTTCCTTCTGTTTGTTCAGGCTCAACACTTTTGAGTCATATTTAAATGTTTTGTCTTACAACACATATCCATTCAACCTGCAAGCACTCTTGGCTCTATCTTTGGGAAATATATCTCGAATACAATCATTTCATGACATCTGTTACTATTATCATCATCTCTCACCTGGATTATCGCAATAAGACCAACTGCTCTTGATGTTATACCCTCAGCTATTTACAGTCTATTTTCCATAGAAGATTCAGAGTGATTTCTTACAACTTAAGTTACATCGTGTCACTCCTTTTTCTAGAACAGGAGATAATTTTCTCAGAAAAATATGCCAGAGTACTTGCTGTGTCCTACAAAGCCCTATGTCAGTGGCCTATGTGCCTCTTTTCCTCTCCTCCTTCTTCCCCAACTTGTCTGACCTCATGTTCCACAACTTCTCACTTTGCTGCAGCCACATGGGTCTCCTTGATATTTTTCAAGCATGACAGTCCCACCTATGTCTGGAATATACTATCTTTTTTTTTTTGTAACAAAGTTTTTTGCTTAAACATTTTCCCAACGAGGCCTTCCCTGATTATGGATCTTTTAACACTGCATTCCACACCTCTATCTCAGCAGCTTCATTTTTCTCCATCACATTATCACTTAATGTATATTGCACATTGTAGCTACTTAAATCATTGCCACTAGAATGTAAACCCTATACAAGAGTGTAGATTTTTTTAACCTGTTTCACTATGGCTCTCTCTAGTAGCAAAGTGGCATAGTAGGAATTTAAAATATATTTGCTGGATAAGCGAACACCTTTTCATATGGGCATTGTGAGTGATCTTTATTTTTTTCCCTTTGTATGTGCCTGTATATTTTATTAGAAAGGAAAAAAAGCTAGTGCAGACTTTAAATCAAGATACACAAATGTTGAGTTCTAGCCCTTGATATATTACTTTATATGTGTGCCTTCTTGGGTCAGTTCAAAAGTCTATGACTTGAAATTTTTATCTTTATGACTAAAATATCTATGTATTATATATGAATATATGCATAAATGTACACATATACATGCACATACTACACACACATACAGGTGCGCGCACACACACACAAAGAACAAAGATACCTGTGACTGCCTAACTTAACTATTATTGGAAGGATAAAATCTGATAAATGTGTTAAGGATATTTGGTAAACTATTAGTTGTTCAATGTTAGATCATTACCAAGGGAGGATACTATGTATTTTTACACTAATCTTTTTAGGTTAAGCAATAACTCAATTACATTTACATATTTATTTTTGTCCCATGGACTTTGTAATGTGAATTTAATGTGGGACTAGTTCTGAATCTAAATTTAGGATGATGGTATAATGATTTTTCTTCTGCTATGGAAGAAAAAGAAGAAAAGACTTGGAAAAATTCCTTTTTACCATCAACAGCAATATATTACATCAGGCAACACACGGAATAATAAAGAAATGAATCAAAAAAAATTTTATTAAATTGAAGTCATCATCAAGAAAACTCAGTGTGAAGTGACATTAAGAGCCAAACAATTTTCCTGCATTGCATTTGGAGAATATACATATGTTTTATCAATGAGGAGGGCCAGGCACAGTGGCATGCACCTGTAGTTCGCAGCTACACGAAAGGCTGAAGTGGGATGATCATTTGAGCTCAAGAGTTCTAGGCCCTCTGAGTAACATAGTGAGATCCTGTCTCTAAAAGGTAAATAAGCAAATAAATGAAGAGGGATGAGAAAAGAGGATTAAGGAAGATCCAAGTAGAACATAAAGAATGAGGGAAACGTATTTTAACCAAGTTAGAGAGTTGGAGCAATAGAGATCTGCACAGCCAATGGAAATAATACTATGCCTGGCTGTCTTAGGAAATATCAGAGTCTATTATTTGAAAGCCATGTACAACATTGTGATTCTTTCCATTCTACCATTTTGAAGACAGAATTAGAACAGACACTTTTAAAAATCAGTTTGTGTAATATGACCTAATATACCTGCAAAATACCTCTGTGGTAGAAAACATAAAATATATATTTACAAAACATGCATTGCAACTGAGTATATTTCACCTGCTGATAAACCTCTAGTAGTTTGAACGTAAAATCCTTTCCAGCCACTCACTGCAAAATAAGCCATCAATTTGAGAAAATCTGTCATATGCACAGAGAGAAAGCTCAGGTACCCAAATTGATTATCACAATAAAGTTTTTTACTACTAAAAGCCGTTCAAATGATTCCTTGGAAATCAGAATTTAAATAATTGAAAAAACTTAATCATTTAATATCCATTGTCACTAAAGTAGACACCCATTTCTGTGTGTGAACTGAACACAATTCAATATTAAAACTCTTTGTAAAACTTCACAGCAAATGCTATTCCTTATGTTCATTTAATTATTTCCAATCAAACACGTCTCTGTAAGAACTATATTTTAAAATTCCAGCAGTTTCCTTCCAAATAACGAGTATATTTCAAATATCATATTTGGCCAACACAGTTCTTATTAACAGAGGGTGGCAAGTACCAAAGCACATCACAGAGTTCTTAATTCTAGCCTAAAGTACACTCATTATTTTTTTGAGTCACTGAAAGACAAATTTGTTACTTATCCAAAGTTCCTCCAAATTAGAAACAACCAATGATACAACAGTATTATTACAGTTAAGAATAAGGGAAACCTGAAAGTCTGGAGAAACCATCCTATATAGAAGACAGAAGATAATGATAGATATATCAACTGCATATTAGTTACTCTTGGTTTTGAAATATTTTAATAGAAACTATGAGAAATCCACACCAGTATAATGTATTTGAAAATGAAATTCAGAGTGTAAGAGCAGGATGTGGGTCTGATTTTGCCCATGATTGAATGCCTAATATGTAGTAGATGCCTGGTAAACATTTGCCTAATGATTTAATAAATAATTTTTACAACCATATTATCTTTGGTCTAATTTCTTTTCTCCAAACTGCATTATGCACCTCTGCTCAGGATTTAGAAATATCATATTTAAAACCAATTTGCATTAACCATGTTTTTCTATTTTCTATGTTCTGATACTTTGAGGTATAAGGCCCTGCAGACCTCGTTAGCCAATTCCTAGATATAGTAGACAACTCATGAGGGAGGCTGCCTTTCAAATGCAAACCAACCATGACAGAGCCCACACCTTAACTACCTTCCCTATAGGGCTCTCCAATTCTAGGCCATTATCCACCAGCCCTAAATTTCCCCGGGCCTGGTACCAGACAACTAGGAACTGTCCTTATATACCTACAGAAATTATTCAAACTAGCTGATCCTAAACCTGGTCATTGCTCATTTCTTCTCATGGAAACCATAATAGGGGCTCTTGCCCACATTTTACCACCTCCCTCTGCCTCCTGACTGACCCTGGGGCTGCCTCATGTGGCCCTGCATGGTGTGCCATGCCTCCTGTTTCCAGGAATCTGTGAGTACAGTAAAACTCCTCCTTCAAGATAGTGATTTCCATGTCTGACTATCTGGCCATCCCTAATTGAAGCAAATCCTAGGTAGCCTTAAAACATAATTCCTCAGTGAAAATGTTTCTATTCAAAACACTGGCAATGAAACAACTCCACATATTGGAAAAAAAAGTAGGGAAAAAAACAATGAAAGACTTTTCACCTATAAAGTTGACTAAGATTTTAAATTGGTTATTCTGTATATAATTTGGTACAAACACTATAGAACACTTTGGTAATATTTAAACCAATATTGCAGGAATTAGCTCAGCTTCTAATTTTAAAAAGCTAGCTAAAATGCCTAATGGAATAGTGTGCTGTTAAAAATATATTATGTGAAAGTTGATCATGCAAATTGGATTATTTTTATCATACTCAACTAAATCAGAGTGTAGAGGCCAGGGGGACAAGGCACTCAGGGCACACAGCATTGCTCTAGAAAAGAAATTCTCTGCAAGTCTGGCTGCTGAAACTGCCTGTTATAACCTGGGACCAGTTTTATATATAACTACTGAGGTAACTTGCTGCAAGTCTAGGAACTAATTTTGCTTGCTGCCGTCACCCGCCAATTAAGCTTGCCAGTTCCCCCAAAGCTTTACTAATATAAATGAGCTTTCTCTCCAACCACCTACAACATTCTTTTTTATAATACCCCCAATTTTCTCTTGTTCTTCAGACATAAAGACCAGGTGGTCTTTATGTATGCCTCAAATTGCAATTCTTTCTTCCCAAAAGAATGTTAAACTTAGATTTGTGTTTATATTTTTATTTTGACTTGGGCAATTAATATATACTATATATGGCCTATGGAAAAATGTAAAATACATTGCTCAAAAATATTTAACAATTTAAATTCCATATTTAGAACAAAATGTACATTTACATATTCATACAACAAAAGCTGAAATGCTAAGCACTAAAATGTTAATAATTATCACTATGTGGTATGCTTATGGATTTAAAATATTTTAAATTTTAAAACATTTCAAAAATGGAGAAACTATATACCGATGATCTAGATGTAACAAAATCAATTATTTTAACATATTAGCTTCAGAGTTTTCTGTCTTTTTAAAAAATAAAATATTTGAAATGTAGCTAAAAGCTTCACTTAATCCTTTTCCTTCCTCATCATAATTTACCAATAAAGCAATTATCATCCATATGCACTTTTTAGAAAGGTTTCTACAGTGAATATATATTACTCTGTAATCAGTAAGACCACATTTTAAGTTTACTTGGTGTGGTATTACAATGTCTCTTCATATTGAACTAACATGAGCCTGCATCACTATATTCCATTTTACAAATTATTAACTAAGCATTTCAATTTAAACCTTGCCCCTAACTTAGAATACCTGTTATGTGGGGCCTGGCACTCTACCAGAGACTGCCAGGCATATCAGGCATATTTTAACAGGCATGCATGTATATTTTTTATAGAGAAATAATTTAACAATTTAAAAATTATATTAATAATTGGAGATGGTATATTTGAAAAGTTACTCTGATTATAATAACTTCTGCTTAGATATTATTCAGAAAATTGAACCAGAAAAAAGTCTAATATTCTGGACAAATTAGGATTCTTATCTCAGTGGTTTATCCAGCTGTGTACCAACAGGACCTTGTAGTCAAGAAGCCACACTGCAGAGAGAGTGCTAAATTAACTATAATTTCACTGTAGATTTCCTTAATAATAAGTGTTAGGACATTAAAACTTTAAACAACCACAACCAAATTCCAAGTTATAATTACTATTACTACAAAGGGCTTTCACTAAGCAAATAAATTTGACCTTTGTGAAACTAATTTTATAATTATAGTAAAAAAGACTTGTGGTTTTATTATTTGCTTAAAGGGCATTTTCCGGAATTTCTGAATTCAAAATTAAATTATAAAAGTATTATTTAAATATAACCATACTTTAAATAAAATGCTTTGCCAACACAGTAACTTTGCATTTCTTTCCATGCTTCATAGGAGATTCTAAACGAAATGAGCCCTATTGATGATTTGAAATTTAAATTGAGCCCTGTGGTCTCATGAATGAGCTGGAAGCCAAGAATATCTCTGACGTGAATGCAGTAGTCCTCACTGATGGGCATGGTTTCTAATTGTCTGGATTGGGAAAGCCCTGTGGTATTCCTGATGATCACGGGGTAGGTTAGGCTAGGACCACTTACAAAAGACCAGACAGTCTGTGGCTCTGGTCTTCATAAACTGCATTATTTAAAATATCTCTACCATTAACCATTGGGATTGCCCCACACAGTCTGTTCTTTTAATCCCAAACAAAGCGAGGAGCTTATTTAATCAACTAGACTTGTAGGTGTGCGAGGAAATTTCATATGTGGATGACACTGGATTCTTTCTCTAATCCACAATTCATGTGGATTCAGTCTTTTTGTATTCTGTATTTGTCACTAATCCTAATAGGTATATGCATTTTTATGTATTAGTCACCTTTGAATTCCTAAAAGATTTCTAACAAAGTACCAAGTAAATGCCTAAGGTGTAAACACTAAAAAATAAATTTAGACTTAGTGGAAATATAAGAGATAAAGAAAGTTGCCAAATCAAGAGGAAACTTGCTTCTTTTGGTTATATTTGTTACTTATTGCAGCAGTTTAACTTCTAGCAATTTACATATTAAGAATGGGCAAACATTTGCTTTAAAAATATTCATTGTTATGCTGTTTGTAACAGATTTACATAACCGAGAATCCTAGTAATGAGAGTTTGGATAAATAATTTTGATTAATCCATAAAATATTATGCATTATAATTAACGAAGCATAAATATAACTTCTAACAAAAAGTGTTCAACGTATATAAGTTGTTTTTTCCTCTGCCTACAGGAACAACAAAGGGCCATCACAGAGGAGGGTCCCAGGAGTCTATTGTATTTAATATTCTTGGTGTTTTGGCAGTGTAAGAACTCACCTATACAACAGGAAACTTGATTGTGACAGAAAAGTGGATTTTATCTGTCCAGAAAGCAGAAAATTCCCCACCCCCTGAAAAGGGGAGAAAACACATTTGAAACAATAGAAAAGAATTGCAATGTCTTTGTAATAATGACATTATTTTAGATACTTGGATAAGGCTAAGGAGTTGAAAGTCCTGAGCTGGAAGAAAATTAGGTAGTTCTGCTCATTTGTCAATAAATTTGAGTTATGACGAAATGTATATTAATAGTGCCTTTTGTTGTCAAAACAACATTGTGACTCCATTCTTTTTTCTTCAACAATTGTTGAACAAAATATTATAGTCCAAATCTCCTTTAATGCTACCACATAGAAGTAAATAAAGACAAATAAATAAGCAATTAGGATGCAATTGAAAAGTAGGGTGTAGAATGAAAATGTACAAGAGAACATACAGGAAGTCTTCTGAAAATACTTGTAGGAGCTCATAATAGTTTTTCTGAGTGAAGTGACTGTTACGCTGAGCAGAAGTTAGCTAGAGTAAAAGAAGACTAGTGGGAAAATGTAGTTTTTCTGCCAGAAGGATCACAGTTTGTCCCTGCAGAGAATTAAGAGTATGATGCTGTCTAGGAACCAAATATTAGAAATTTAATATCACTGGAAGAGTTAAGCAGCAGCCTGAAATTTATCTCAAAGGGCAACTGGGTGTGAGTTAAGGAAACAGGTGGAAAATGAATCACTCTGGCTGTTATATGGAAAAGGAATTGGAGTGAAGATTGGAGGATACAAGGTGTATTATAACAAACCAAGTAAAAATGTTGATTGCCCAAACCTGTGTAGTGAGAATGGAGAGATATACACAAAGTCCAGGAATATTCTGGAGTTAGAAACAACAAACTGTAGCGATTGCTAGAAAGTTTGTAATTAAGAATGACGGCAAATTTTCTGATGCAAGCAAATAAGTGGTTACTGCCTTTGTCTGAAATGGGGACCCCACAAAACTGTTTTGATGTAGTGGAGGTTAGATGATCAGAACTAAAAACCTACATCAGCTATTCAACATTGCTCTCTTCATCATATTTACAGCTTAAACATTTCTGTAGTATTGATAATACTTTCAGTTCCAATTTAGTTTAAAGGTTGTCTATTGATTTCATAGATATAAATGAGTTATCTTGGTGGATGCTATATGAATTTATAATGAATTTACAAGGTGTCGAATGCTATTGCATGCTATAGTTTTTCATAAGGCAGGTAGAAAGAAATTCTCAATGTAATAGTAAAATGTGATTTCAAAAGTTTGATATTAGCCTAAGGAATCATATCTCTAACATTAGTTGAATGAACAAAGTATTGTATTTCTCTGTTAAGGCAAAGAAAATCTTATGGGTATTTTCTAGAATGTCAATTGTAAAGGAGATAGAATGGAACGTTTTAACATCATATAAAAGAGAAAAAAAGGTCGTCCATGAGGAAACATAACAGTTTAAAAGGAATATAAACAACTGCCTGTGTGATTGACAACTTCAACATAATGAACTCAGCTGTCTGTGAAGCTATGCAAGTTACTACAATTGTAGAAATAGGCCAGTTTGATATTATCTTCCATAATTAGTATCCAAGCAAAGACACTGGATTATTTTCATTTGTTAAAACAAAAGCCTAGTCTCAAATGAAGCATGAGCTGCCACTTGCAGATTTAGTAGAACAACTATCACTTTCTCTTAACAGGGAGAAATAGTCATCATTTTAATTTGTCTAGGAGGAGGGATAAGCTGCCAACTCCCTTTACAATAGCAAGAGCTGTGCACTTATAACTGCTATTAGTCGTTGCCCAACTGATATTTTGAAACATTTTTCACCATTTCTTTTATAGTTAAACAGGTATAAAGAATTCATTGCTATTTCAAGTGAATTAAAAATTAATATAAAATAGGGGAAAGACAAGTCATTGAAAATGTTTTGCACAATTGAAGATGTGCAATTTGTTTTTGCTTTCATCAATTATTTTGTTCAACAAATGGCAAATGAGAAACATCATTATTTCAAACCCAATAATGTAATTGAATTTCCTACTTTCAAAGAATAAAGCTTTCTAGATAAAAGACTTTTATGTGTTCTTTAACGCAGGATTAGAATCTCTGGCTACAGAATCACTTTGTATAATCAATAAAATATTTAACTGTTTTAGTAATTCGTATTTCTTTTATAAAACATTTATCTATTTAGAAAAAACATTTATGTATTTTTTACATGTATATATACATTTATATATAGTTTTGAATACAATTATAACTCCAATATCAGTGATAATCACTGAAAATTCTTGTATTTATTTTCTAACCTCTAGGTGTCCTTAGGCTCTACTGAGTCATAGGTGCAGAGCTAAGGAGGTCCTGGCAATACAGAAAGAAAAAGACGGGGCTCCTAGAAATCTTTCCTTATTTGGGGGGAAGGTAGGCTCATCAAAAGGTCATTCTAAAGCCATGTGACATTTGAAAACAAAGGTAACTCTACAGAAGCATTCTCCAGAAGCATTCTCCAGAAACATTGAGAATGAAGTGATTAATTCTACTTAGGAAAAATTAGGAGAAGGAGATATGATGTGTAGGGAAGCTTCCAAGAGGCATACACGTATGGGCTTTTTGTGTTTCTACTACAAAACATTCAGATAACTGAAAGTAGTGAAAATAAGTATATGAGAAGATAGATTTCTTATTCTTCATTCATTTGCCTTTATCACATAAGAAAACTGATGGCTTTTCAGCATTTGCCTTTAGGATTGAGTTAAATATCATTTCATAACTTTGCTCAATTTCAACCAGTAACATTTCTCTGGGAAAGAGGAGGCACTGGCCACAGCTACTGGCAAGTTTGTAAACAGGGCAACCAGCTCAGATAGCCAGAAGACAGATTCATGTTCTGGAGAGATCTGTTGCTGAGTGAAAAACTAAAAGAGGTAGGTGTCTTATAAAGAGGTTCCTCAACTTGTTGGTTTGAGCATTCAGTGTGTAGACAAATGGGTCCCATAAAGAATATATATATTTTTAATTTCATTTTAAACCATGCAGGAGGGCTTTATAGACCACCCATCATGTCTTCTTAACATCTTACCTGGTTAGATACTCAATTTTTTTTGTGGGATAGCAAGGGGCAGAATCGGTTCCCATTTTACAGATGTTGCTGAGGAGACTCACTGAGATTCAAGAATTTATCAAAACTAGGGAACTCTTGTAAAAACGAAGCTTTGCACATTCTGGCCTCAAGGTCAGCATTTATGTTTGTTATTTTTAGGCTCAGAAGAGGTAGAAAACACAATCCCTCTGTCTCTTATAAAACATATGTACTCAATGACAACCTCAATTCTTTTCTCCTCCAGTTTTTCCTTTTTACTTTTTTGAGATAAAAGAAAAGGTCATAAGGGTATATAAAGATACAGAGGCTAAGTGTGTCTGGATTGCTATCCATGTGTGAGAAGCATGGTATTTTGAATGTCAGAGGTAATAGCTTCAAATATTTTCTGTAAATTATTCAACCCAGTACAACAGCATTCAAGCCTGAAATAGATCACATGGAGACAGCACATTGCTATTCAAATTATTCAAACCAGTCAAATGAATTTATTCCTTAATGAAGATTGCCTCGGGCATTTGCTTCCACAGCTCTTGTGTCTTTCACAAATAACACATTTACGGTTTTCTATTTCTGTAGCAAGAAGTAGCTATCAGCTTATTCCAAGAGCTAGATGTATGGGGTTGTGGAGAAAAAAAACAAAGTTTAAAAAGCCATTTAAAATTAGTACTCACTACTCTGAGACAGATGCCCACATGTAATGTATCCTGGTTATTAATAAACTTACACATCAAAACTACATAAAATAGTATATTAACATTACCTTGTCAAAATTAGATAGCTTTACCTTCTTCTGAACTAACTCCCTAGAAATTTATTTTCATGAAAATTTCATGACAGGCACAGTGCCTCACACCTGTCATCCTAGCACTTTGGAAGGCCGAGGTAGAACTTGTGGCTAAGAGTTTGAGACCAGCCTGAGCAACACGGCGAGACCCAGTCTCTACATTTTTTTTTTTTTTAATTATGTGGGCATGGCAGCATAAACCTGTGATCCCAGTTACCGGAGAGGCTGAGGTGGGAGGATGGCTTGAGCCCAGGAGTTGGAGGCTGCAGTGAGCTATGATAATTCCACCACACTCCAAACCAGGCAACTTGTTACTTGCAATGAAGAGTGCTTTTAATAGACATAGGGGAACAGTTAAAAAAAATGTAGTTACTGAATAGATTTTTTTCAGTGGAGATTATTTCAGATGATAATCTTTTCAGCTTATTGCCACATATTTCCCCCTTCTCTAAAGCTTGTATTACTTTTATCTCATGTATAGACACTGCCTTGATGAAATTTTTATTTTGCACAGCATTTTAATAAGAATATGGCATAATATTGTAAAGGGGATATTATAAAGGGAATATTTATAATGAGCTGTAAGTTTTGAAGTCCTCATGTTTATAAACATACAAACCAGTGTCCAGGCATATTAATTACTCCAAGTTTACTCCTATATCTTTTGTCCTTATCACTCTTCCAGGTGAGACTAGGGAAATCATAAATTGTGAATGAAAATTAAGTTGTACTACAATTCCTTTGCATTTACATGATATCAAAGGGAATTTTAGAACAGTCAGTAGAAACTTATTAATGTGAGGAAGGGTTATGTTGTTTAAATTTAGAACATTACTCATTTTGTTATTTGAACTGGTGCAGTTTCAGGTTCACTATATTGGACAGCATAATGGAACCCACTGTAAACTTGGGTTTATACCTATGAATTTTTGATCCATGGTGTAGCGTGGTCTGAGTGAAATGTTAATATCCTATTAAGATCTGTTTCAGAGATTTCTGGAAGCAAGTGCTGAATGGCCAAATCACTGGTCCCTGGATAATCAGAAGTAGCAGGGAAGGAGCATTATCAAGCTGGGAATCAGAGAAGCTTCTCTTAGTTAACCACAGCCTCATCAGTTAAGAGAGAAAAGAGAAATCAGCTGTATATAAATTAGGGAGCAAGGTGATTACTATCTGTCTGTTTTATCATATTTAGCTTTGGCCAACAGGTAAAGGAACATGAGAACACTTACATTCGTTTCATTGCCTTTGTGGTTCTCTTGTTCCCTGGCTGTGGAAGAAGGCATTGCAAATTTGACTGGTCTCAGTTCCCAAACATTCATTGAGGGTGTTATACTGACGAATGGATTTCCTGGACTCGACAATCAGGAAGAGAGGCTTTAGGCCCTCCAGCACTTTCTGCTCCCTTGTGGTTAGAAAACATGTGCTGGTCATTCTCTCTGTATTTAAAATGCATTTTTAAAATATACTAGCCTGGGTTCCTAGATGAGATTGTGTCTCCTTGCTTTGAGGATGGGTGCATATCATCTGCCTGGCTACCATAAGGTGATATTTCCCATTTGGCTATTATTTTCTTGAGTGTATAGTACTTCTACTGGGAACTAATTGGCTGATGTCTTAGTCTATTTAATGTTTTTATAAAGAAATACCTGAGGCCAGGTAATTTATAAAGAAAAGAGGTTTACTTGGCTCATGGTTCTGTGGGCTGTAGGAAAGCATTACACCAGAATCTATTTCTGGTGAGGGCCTCAGGCTGTTTTCAACCATGGCAGAAGGTGAAAGGGAGCCATTCTGCACACAGATCACAGGAGAGAGAGAAAGAGGCAGCGGTGTGGTGCCAGGCCTTTTTTAACAACCAGCTCTCTCAGGAACTAACAGAGTGAGAACTCACTCACACCCCTCCCCTGGGAAGGACATTCATCCATTCATGAGGGATACACTCCCATGACCCAAATACCTCCCATTAGGCTCTACCTCCAACACTGGGATCAAATTTCAAGATTAAGTTCGAGGGGACAAACATCCCAACTATAGCTGCTGGGATATGAAGTGGGTTGCAGTATAAGAAATAACCATGTCTTCTGTTTCCAGAATGTGAAGAACTAGATGTCCAGAGAAACTGAAGTGGCAAAAGCAAAGCACAAAACACTGATAACCATGTAAAAAACTGATAAATTTGACTACGTTTTAAAAAGAACTTTAATCAACAACATCATAAAGAATAAAATTTCAGGCTGTGCATGGTGGCTCATGCCTGTAATCCCAGCACTTTGGGAGGCTGAGGCAGGTAGATCATCTGAGGTCAGGAGTTCAAGACCAGCCTGACCAATATGGTGAAACCCTGTCTCTACTAATACAAAAATTAGCCTGGCATTGTGGCAAGCACCTATAGTCCCAACTACTTGGGAGGTTGAGGCAGGAGAATCTCTTGAACCCGGGAGGCAGAGGTTGCAGTGAGCCGAGATTGCGCCATTGCACTCTAGCATGGGTGACAGAGCTAGACTCATCTCAACAAAAAGAAGGAATCAAATTGCAAACCACAAACTGGGTAGAAACACTTTCAACACCTATAAGCCAACAAAATAGTAGTACAAAGAATATATAAAGAATACCTTAATGTCAATAAGGAAAAGATAAAATACAAGTAAAACATGAACGAAATTGTGAGCAGTCTTTTAAGAGAGGGAGAAATATTGATGGTCTGAAAAATAATTGATGCTTAATGTCATGAAAAAGATGGCTGCACAGAAGCACATCAATTGCATTTACAGACAGAATTGATACAAGCATTTTTAACAAGACCATTTTCTCATTTTCACATTACTCTTTTAAAGCCTGAGAATGCCACTGCGGGAGAAAATGTTGGAGCAGGGAGGACTTTGTGGGTAGTAATGTTGGCACACCTTTAGAAAAACACTGGGCATTATCTTGTGAAATCAAACATGTTCAGCAATTCCATCTATAGGTATATGCTATGGAATGACTGATTGAAATACAGATTTTGATTCAGTAGATGTAGGGTGGAGCATTTTTTAACAAGATCCAGCTGATGCTGATGTTGCTAGTCCCTGGACTGCACACTTTCAATACCAAGCCCCAGAGAATCTCTGGTAGCTATGCACCAGAAAACATGAAAAATAATGATCACAGCAGCATCATTTACAATAACATATAGTTTGAGACAATGCAAATATCCATAATTGGCAGCAGGGAAAAATAAATTATGATCCAATAACACCATAGAACATTATATGCCAGTGAAAATGAATCAGTGTGGATGAGTATCAAAAACTGATGAGCAAAAAATAAATCTCAGTGCAATATAAAGTCCAGTTATATAAAAGATCAAAAGCAAGCAAACATATATGGGATAAACTCAATAAGGAAAGAAAGCAAAAGAAAGTTTATTACAATCATCAAGACAGCACTTAACCCTAGCAGCAGGATGATCAACATGATACAATTAAGATGCAGAAAAGGTGCTTTTAAGGTACAATCAGTACCTAGTTTTTAAAACAGCATGCTGGGGACAAAGATATTCATTTTCATGTAATTCTTTAAACTGCATTTTATCAAATGAATGTTTTTAAATAAAAAAACAGAAGTGCTATACACTATGCTCCTTTTAAAAATATAAGATAAATTAACAAATACAAGTGTATAAAATAGGAAAGTGAGGTTAACAAAATATAAAGTGAAAATCAAAATGTATGAAATTATATCTTGTATGACAATTGATAAAATTTGAAGGGAAAACTTAAAAAGCTAATTTAGAAAGGAAGATCTTCCAAGGTAATATCAAATTTACAGCTCTCTGGTATTCTAATTTGATCCAATGATTGTCTTTAAATGTACAGGAGTACATTGTTAGCAGTATATCCCTTAAATTGTCTTCTGTAAGACTTTTGGTAGAAAATACAAAGCATATATCAGTAGTATTTCTGTGTAAGAGTTTAAATTGCAGTAATGTGATATTGCCGATTAAGGTCACTTATGTAAGTTCTGGAAACCAGATAAGCAGGACAGGCTTCAGAATATATTATGAAAATTAAAAAGTACTCCATCCAAAGAAAAGTGCACTTCATATCTACATAGAGTTGGGCCCAAGGATGGCAAATAAGAGGTTTCTTCAGGGAAGTGAATTAGTTCCCCTCTGGCACCAAACCTGTGTTTAACTGCAAATCCCGAACTTGGATCATAGCAGACAATTTTAACTTAAAAAACAAAAAGTCAGAACAGGTGTTACCAGTTAACCTCCAAGACCAGAGGGACCTTGTATTAGTCTGTTTCCATACTACTATAAAGAACTACCTGAGACTGGGTATTTGCAAAGGAGGGAGGTTTAGTTGACTCACAGTTCAGCATTCTGGGCACACCTCGGGAAACTTTCAATCATGGTGGAAGGCAAAGGCGACCTCCACAAGGCGACAGGAAGGAGAAATGCCGAACAAAGGAACGAAGGAGGAAGAGCCCCTTATAAAACCGTCAGATCTCGTGAGAACTCACTCACTATTATGGGATAGTGATAGTGAGAACAGCATGGGGGAAACTGCCCCATGATTCAATTACCTCCACCTGGTCACTTCCTTGACCTGTGGGGATTATAGGGATTACAATTCAAGATGAGAACTGGGTGGGGAGACAAAGCCTAACCATATCAGACCTCTAGAAATAATCCAGCAGAAAGTATCAAATTTGCATCCATAGGAACTCCTGATGGACAAACCAAAATGACTTAGTTGTAAAATGTGCCCTCAACACCTGAAAAATTTAACTTACTGCAGAGAAGTAGTTGATACTAATTTTTATGTGTTAGACAATGCTTCTGAAAAATGATTTTTGTTTTTGTCCTTCCCTCTTACTAGCTTCAGATAGCAGACTGTTTTGAGTCTTAAGGTCAGTTCTTATTTAAGATAATAAGGCTAAGCTCGATTTTATCATTTGTAAGTATAAAAAGGGATATAGATTCTGGCTTATTAGAAGTAGAGATCAGAATTTCAGATTCCATTTTTTCCCAAAGGAACTGAAAAATTGTTATGTAACAAGACAGGGCTGTTTTAGCAAATATTCATATTGATTTTGGCAGAAATTACTGGTTCTCCTAGGAGATAATTTATATATATATGTAGAATTTCCAGATGTAGCAAATAAAAATACAGAATTCCCAGTTAAATTTGGATTTCATATCAACAAGTAATAATTTATTTGTACAACTATGTTCCAAGTATCAACTGTTACTTGAAACATATATACATTAAAATATTATTTATTGTTGATCTGACATTCAGATTTAACTTGTATTTTTTTTTTGCAGAAAACCCCTTCTATATAAAGTAATCATATTTTGAAGCTCAGTGATTTTAGAATTAAAGGATTCAATGTTGGAAAAACCTGTGCATTCATTACAGCGGCCAGAAGGGCAACACCAGGCAGGGCCAACCAGAGCAGATAAAAATGAGAACAAGCAATTTTTATCAGACTAGTTTTTCTCAACTGTCCACAAGAATCACCAGAGATCTTGTTAAAATGCAGATTCTGATGCTGTGGTCCTGGAATGGGGCCTTAGACTGTGCCTGACTAACAAGCACAGATGATGATAACACATACTGAATAGAAGGGGATGAGCACAGTGGTTCTCCAAATTTAGTGTACGTAGAATCACCTGGTGGGCTTATTAAACACAGCTTCCTGGGCCCCGCCCTCGGAGTTTGGGTCTAATAAGTTCCCAAGTGGTGCTCATTTTGCTAATGTGAGGACCCAGAATTAGTGAATGAGTTACCCTCACAGCTGATCTCTATATGCCTAAGCTGGTTATATGCCATATTGAAAGAGTAAAATTAAAAAATGAAATATATGCTTGATTATATATACTTAAATAAAGGCATCTAGTTTTAAAAATGAGTTACAATGTATGAGGTGATGGATGCCTCAATTACTCTTATTTGTTTGTGACATACATTGTATGACTATATTAAAGCATCACACATACCCCATAAATGTACACAATTATTATGTATCCATAATAATTAAAATTTAAAAAAGGAAAAAAGGCTAAAAGAAAAATCTAAATACCTATAATTAGGGGGATACATGATTAATATAAGTAAAAAGTACAAGTACAAATGATATAACTCAGTTCCTAGATTGTAGTACCCCAGTAGCAGTAGTAGCAAGATCTATCCCATTCCAAGGCCTCACCTCTTTTACCTTAACATACTCTAGTGTATTTGAGGGCCTTCATCTGGAGGAACCCAATCTAATTCCTTTAATGTGGAAGCAGTGGAGAATTCTGGTAACAGAGCTTAAGATGGCTTTGAATAATCATTTCACAGTGAGAACAGGAGCAAAGTTTTCTGTCTGGGATGACCATGAAAACTGGTGGTATCTTCCTCTCCTGTGAGGAGGGCCTCATCATTTTTTAGGCATAGGTTTAGGTTCAGGGATAAGGATGTTCCTGTTCAAACTGGCCCCGGCTCTCTAATATGAAGCATTTTTTTTTTTTTTTTTTTTTACTTTCTCACTGAGCCACTCACACAGGGAACTAGGATGCCCCAACGTTTGGCCTCATGGAGATGAGATGATAGAGATTCCAGCTACGGTGAAACAGTGCCACTGCATGCAGAGCTCAGGGAAGACTGAAGGCTGGGTCTCCCATGAACAAACAAAAGAAAACAAGGCAAACTTTTTAACAGGGCGAAACATCTTACAAATAAGGTTGCGTCTCTTCATTGAAAAACACATACTACTTCCAGAGCTTCTCAGGACTATCTCCAGACCACTGTGGTGAGGCAGAAGAATTTCCACCCGTTATAAATAGACCCACTGGCTGGTGCCAAGCAACCACACTCCTGCTGGTGAGCATCTGGTCCTGGAGGCTCTCAGTTATAATCAGTGACCTCATCTTTTGCTCTGTGCACCAGGACCACTCTTTGTATTTCCACTTTTCTGATTTAGAGGCAAGACTGGCCCACTGGTTCTCTCTATTTTCTCTGTAACCTACTTTCCTTGTAGCCACCCTAATTTAACCCTTTGAACCTGGAACTTGGAGATAAATGAGTCCTTCTTTTCAGGAAAACCATGGGCTCCTCATGCAAACCAACCTACCCTATCACCATGGACCAAAGCTTCATAAAAGAGGTGGAGGTAGCATTTGCCAACTAATTCACAAGAAGCTTCTCAAAATTAGTAATTTAAATACATCACAATATAAATATACAAAATCATCACGTGTTGTATTGCTGAATATCCTCCAGTGGACAAAGTTGAGATTTTATCTAGTAAAAAAAAATAAAACAAAATTATACCCTTTGCATGTAATTTTAAAATTATTAGAAACAAGACTTAATTGAGACTATTAAAGACAATAAAATAATAAAAAGACAAAGAACCAAAACGTTAAAATAATTTAAAAACCCTAAAAATATGTTCTAAAAAAATTCAAGTGCATAAACCAAAAGACAAAAAAAAAATCAATTTCAACAAAATCGAGGATTTCTCATTGGAACAATAGAGAAGAAATTAATACAAGGTGTGGGAAAAGAGTGGAGTAGGTAGAGATAGGATGGGACTAAGATTTCTAAATGACGACCTTGCTATATTGTTTTTACTTTGGAATCATGTGAATGTATTATATATCCAAAATAGGATGGGTATTTAAAACTTTTTTAAATGAATCTTGTTTAATAAAAGAAACACCACGGACAAAGTTAATTGGCACCTGGGAGATGATACTTGCTGGGATGCTGCAAAACCGTCTGACAAACTTCTATGACTCAGAACTTTTGCTCATAGAAAGAAATCCTCCTTCCCCATTCTTATGGACATATGTCCATAAGAATACGTATGCTGCTTTTACCTAGAACAGTGCCTGAACACAGAAAATTATTGATGTTACTTGTTGAGACTAATGGTAACAGGAAGTTGGAGATGCTCTGGGTAACTATCACTGGAAGGGTGAATAGTTAAAATGCAGTGGATTCCCACTACTGAAGACTCTGCAACACAAAGATGCACACTTAGAAACAAGGAATTAATTTTAACCACATAAAGTTGTATGATAAAGAGAAGAAAAGTAGTAAGATACATAACTCAATGCCATTCATGCTAATCCAAAATAAATCAACCCCAAACAATACACATTTTTCAGTAAAACATTCAAATAAAATATACATATTAAACAAAATGCAATAGTCGTCTATGATGGGGTATAAAACAAACAAATAAATAAGCTATTTAGGGACCAAAATGTTAATGTGCAATAAACTGAGAACTCAACCCTCTTTACTCAAAGTTCAGGGGGAAAAACTGTGGTAGGTTAAAGATGGACACAAATACTTCGCTACTCCTCTCCTTTTTTATTTTTTAATGACAGGATCTCACTAGGCAGTGAGGTGCAATGGCACAATTACAGATCACCGTAGCCTCAAGCTCCTGAGCTCCAGGAATCCTCCTGCCTCAGCCTCTCAAGTATCTAGGATGACAGGCAGAAGTCATCATGCTCAGCTGCTACTCGTTCCTTTGAAACATGGGGTTTATAATCCATCTCCTTGAATCTGAGTCATTTTGGAATTTCTGAGATGAGCTCACAAGAATTCTTGTAGCTCCTGTGCAGTCCCCTTGAAACATTTGCTCTAGGGGAAGCCAGGTTCCTTGAAAGTTATCTGAGTACCCCGAGATTACTATCCTGGAGAAGTCACAGATAAACATTTCAGTTGACCATTCTAGGTCAGCCAAGTCTTCCAGCCGTCACATCAAAATGCCAGACATGTAAGTAAAGCCATCTTGGATCCTGCAGAACAGACCATTTGCCAGCTGAATACCACTGAGGGACTTTAGTCAATGGCTTCGGGAGAGAAATCACCCAGTCGAGTCCAGCCTAAGCTCCTTACCCACAGAATCCTGCCATATAATATATAATAAAATGTTATTTTAAGCCACTAAGTTTTGGGGTAATTTGTTATATAGTAATAGAAAAGTAGAACCAAGACAAACAACACAACCTGACTACCACTAGTTTTGAAGACAAGGAGTCAGGGATTAAAAATACAAAGGACTAAAAGTCAAATATAAACAAAATCATATTAACACATTTAAAAGCTGTTTCCCACTCTGAGTCAGACCCCTTCAAACCAAGGCTGCCACTGATATGTAGTTATACAGTTACATCCTTATTCAATTGTCCTTTTAGTCTCTGTGAGCAAGCCTCTTGTCTTTTCTACTTTTGGCTCTTGCCCCTAGTGCCATGTCCCAATTTAAAAGGCCAGAGTCAGAGGAAGATGCACTTCTTTAGTGAGTGCTGCTGAATCATCCCACTCATACCAGCATGATCAAGTGGGAGAAAATGGTCTTGCATTTCAAAAGGATTGGAGAAGCTAGTTATTTCATAAGAATATAGAAGGTGAAGTTGGAATTAGAAATAATCCTTTACAACTGCCAATTTAAATGAAAATATTTAATGCCTGTGGGGTTAGGTCAGTATCCCAGAATACCAAAAAAAAAAAAAAAAAAAAAGTACGTCTTTTACAAAGTAAACTCAAACTCAAAATTTCTAAGTTACTTTCTTGCCTTTAGAATCCTAGACCTTTGGTCTTAGACTCCTGTGAATTCCATAAATGGGAGCCAAAGCTTCCATGAATGCCAAATTTGTGTGAATCAAGTTGGGCAAATACCTAGGAATAATTTCACAGACTTTATCAGATTTTCAGCTTGT
Organism: Hylobates moloch; assembly: GCF_009828535.3. Lineage (NCBI taxonomy): Eukaryota > Metazoa > Chordata > Mammalia > Primates > Hylobatidae > Hylobates > Hylobates moloch. The sequence goes on from NW_026652276.1 coordinate 88,380,467, forward strand.
TATCCCTGCCCCAGGTTAAGAAACATCACCTTAAAGAAATCCAGAAATATATGCTTATATAAATGAATGTGTCATTTTATTATGCACAAAAATGTAACATATATGTTACTTAATGACATTTTAAATAATGGCTTTTAAACATAATACAATATATACACATATATCAAATATTTGATCCTTAGCCAGTGCTTAAAATACAGATAAAATGTAGAGGCATGTACAACCATGTTTAACCATTGGGTGATTCCATGAATAACTGAATCCACTAATCTTGGCCCTTTTCTGTTTTTCAGATCATATTTTAATCTAATGATTTTTTTTTTTTTGAGATGGAGTTTCATGCTGTCACCCAGGCTGGAGTGCAATGGCGCAATCTTGGCTCACTGCAACCTCTGCCTCCTGGGTTCAAGTGATTCTCCTGCCTCAGCTTCCCAAGTAGCTGGGATTACAGGCGTATGCCACCACGCCTGGCTAATTTTTGTATTTTAGTAGAGATAGGGTTTTACTATGTTGGCCAGGTTGGTCTCAAACTCCTGACCTCAGGTGATGCACTTGCCTCAGCCTCCCAAAGTGCTGGGATTGCAGGCGTGAACCACTGCACCCAGCCTAATCTAATAATTTCTAAATTTCTTTAAGCTACCACATCCTGTGGTTTAATCTGTGAAATTACTAATTCATCACTCCTTCCTTCTTTCTAATGGTATGTCATGAACTAAATTGCATTGTAATATTCATTAAGTTTTTTAAGCTGTTTTGGAATATTTAAATTCCTGTAGAAATGTTTGTAGATACTTTGAGGTATCACAAACTTTAAACTTAGAAACATTAGTATTCCATTTACAACTTGACTTTTTATTATCATAAAGCCAGGGATAATCAATCACACAAATTAATAAGAAAATGAGAGCAAACACATTTCCCAAAAAAATTTCAAAACTCAGTGATATAATGTTATCTCCAAAGAGACAGCTTATTTTTAATTAGTTACCTCTTTTTGGGTAGTATTTTAAAGAAGGGCATTTGTCTTGTGTATCAAGAAATTTATTGAGGTAGAGCAGTTATCTACAAACTGATAGTCTGCAAAAGCCTAAATGACTTATATAATTTTTTTTTTTAGACTTTGGTAGGACAAGAATCTGGATGAACAAGCGTCTATGTCCTGTTCAATGTCAGAATGATTGTTATCCTTGACAGTCCACTTAGTCCATTCTAGAGAGAGTTACCTCCAGGGTCAGTGTGCTCAATGCCTTATAAGTAGAATGACTATGTAATTTATTGTTCAAAAATCAGGACGCTGTGGTGAGTGCATGGAGGAGCTATGTATCATTATCTCCAGAAACAAGCATAAACCAGGAGTCCCAGGGAAACAGGGATGTATAGCCGCCTTCTTTCAAAGATTCCTGTCCCATGGTTGAAAAGCTTTTTATTAGAAGATTCTCGTGCTGAGTCGAAATCCATTTTCTTTCCATTTTAATAGTCTATTAGAAAAAATATAATGTGATTTTATTCATTGATATATAAGTTTCTATGATGGTAGAATTTTAGAGTTAGAAAGTTTGGATAAGAAATCAAATCCAGCTTCTTATTCAATTCTCACTAGAACATCGCTAAAAGATTAACATCTAGCCTTTGAATATTTCTAGATATTACTAAATTTGTAGCTTACTGCACTAAAAATCAATTATGAATACAACATTTTCTGGAAAGCTTATTGATCTACAATTTAAAATTGTATCTATTTTCTTATCTTCTCAATCTGTACAAATGTCTAAGCTCTTCCTCATAACAGCTCCTTTTAATAAAAACACTAAAACGCCATTCTTCTTTTTTTTTTTTGAGAAGATGTCTCGCTTTGTCACCCACGCTGGAGTGCAGTGGCACAGTCTCAGCTTACTGCAACCTCTGTGTTCCAGGTTCAAGAGATTCTCCTGCCTCAGCCTCCTGAGTAGCTGGGACTACAGGTGCACACCACCACGCCCAGCTAATTTTTGTATTTTTAGTAGAGTCGGGGTTTCACCATGTTGGCCCGGCTGCTCTTGAATTCCTGACCTCAAGTGATCTGCCCGCCTTGGCCTCCCAAAGTGCTGGGATTACAGGCATCAGCCACCACACCTGGCCCACCTGTATTTTCAAGTCAAAGCTCCATTCCTTTCACTGTTGTTTATATAACATAGGCAAAGGCTGAATGTGTTAAATGTATCACCCAAATTTCATGTGTTGGAAAATTAATCCACAAATGTATATGCTGATTGGAGGGGGGCCTTTGGGAGGTAACTATGATTAGATAAAGTCATCAGGCTAAGACCTCCACATTGGGACTTGTGGCAAAAGAAGAAGAAAAGAGACCTGAGCTGACAAGCATTCCCTTGCCCTCTGCCATGCTATGATGCAGCAAGAAGGCCCTCAACAGAGGCCAACACTATGCTTTTGGACTTCCCAGAATCTCCATAACCATGAGCTAAATAAGCTTCATTTCTTTATAATTTACCCACTCTCGAATATTGTGTTATAGCAAAAGAAAATGGACTGAGAGCTAGTTTTATATTTAGTTATATTTGATTTTGTGTTCACTTTGAAAAATTGAAAACTTTTTCAGGAACTTGGAATCTGTATTCCTTAATTTTATTAAAAAATTTTTGTTGAAAACATAATTAAATCATGCTAAAATGACAAAATTTTCTAAATTTTTAAGTTGTACAAAATTCCTAGTTGATCACATTTTAGAGGTATTGTTCTGTTTTTGTTAACGACAGAGATGTTACACTAAGAATGTGCAGTTTATAAAACAAAACAATTAGAAAGTTAAAATGGCATAATACAGCTCACTTACTAATGACAATTCTGACACAACACCTTTCAGTAATAATAATACTATCATTCTAACTTCATTTATCTTATTTTCAACCATATAAATTATAAACATTTAACTGTTTGATTTTTTAATTTTTTTTTTTATTTTTTTGAGACTGAATCTCACTCTGTCGCCCAGGCTGGAGTGCAGTGGCGCGATCTCAGCTCACTGCAACTCCTGCCTCCAGGGTTCAAGCGATTCTACTGCCTCAGCCTTCTGAGTAGCTGGGATTACAGGCGTGTGCCACCATGCCCAGCTAATTTTTGTATTTTTAGTAGAGATAGGGTTTGACCATGTTGGTCAGTCTGGTCTGGAACTCCTGACCTGGTGATCCAGTTTGATACATTTTATCAGTGTCCCTGTGTGCTTAGAATATATCTTAATTCAGCGTGCAAATATTATATGTAATTTACAATTCACTTGCTGAACTGAAGTAACCAACAGTAAGTCCTTCATTATTTTGAAACTTGTTAAAATCAATTTGTAAAATATAACAATCATTTAATTTTGGTGAATGTTTCCTGTAATTAAAACACAAACATTTTTAGGCAATTAATATACAATTAGTACCTACCACACTGAGGATGTGTTAACGAATCATGTATACGTGTGTGTATGTGTCTTTTTTTTTTTTTTTGAGACGGAGTCTCGCTGTTGCCCAGGCTGGAGTGCAGTGGCGCAACCTCGGCTCACTGCAAGCTCCGCCTCCCGGGTTCACGCCATTCTCCTGCCTCAGCCTCTCCGAGTAGCTGGGACTACAGGCGCCCGCCCACCACGCCCGGCTAATTTTTTGTATTTTTAGTAGAGACGGGGTTTCACCGTGGTCTCGATCTCCTCACCTCGTGATCCGCCCGCCTCGGCCTCCCAAAGTGCTGGGATTACAAGCGTGAGCCACCGCGCCCGGCCGTGTATGTGTTTTTAAGTAGACCTTTCACACCAGATATTTCATAGCAAGGCAGTTATGCACCAGCCTTTAGGCATCAAGAATTCCACATTAATAGTGCTTCTGATAAAATCAGGCAGAAAGCTTATTGGTTAAATAAACATCTTATTTCAGAAATTGTTTCCCCTTCTGTTTTTAAAGCCCTAGCCCTGCCTCCCTGATGCAACTTTTCATCCCAGCTTGGATCCATTGTCTAGCATTCTTTCCTATTGAAGATTTACTGCAATGCTCTCAAACTCATAATCCCACTTGATAAAGATATCTAATAAGTATAGAATTTTTATTTTCTAGATAATTTGTATTAATATCCTGAGGAAGAACTGCTCCCAAGGGAATGTAAATTATTAGGGTCCTGAGATAATCTGTCATTGAGAGTTTAATGTCCTGTAAAAAAGTTTGTGGTGTGTTTGTTTGTTTTGTTTTTATAAGTGACTATTTTAAAGAGACAATTTAGCACATCTGAGAAATTGATCCATCTTATATTATTATTTGGTAGAGAAAAGACTGGGTTTCTTAATTCTTTAAGCCATTCTTGCATCACTTTCCTAAGAGTATATGTAGCTGGGTCATTCCAGATGTGAACTCAAATTATATTTAAAATAGCCAAAAAATGAGTATAACATAGGAATTTAGGCAAAGAAGAGTTTTAGGCAAAGAAGAGTGTGTTTCAGCATTGGAATCCAGGCAAAGATGAGTGCTATAGTTGGGATATTTGACACTCCAAACCTCATACTGAAATTTGATCCCCAATGTTGGAGGTAGGGGCCTAATGGGAAGTGAAGGAAGGTATGTCCCTCATGAATGGCTTGGTGCCATCCTTGCAGTAATGACTGAGTTCTCACTCAATTAGTTTCCAAAATAGTTTCCCTGAGAGCTAGTTGTTAAAAGGAAACTGGCACCTCCCATCTCCCTCACTCTTGCTTCCTTTCTTTCCCTATAAGATCTCTGCACATGCTGGCTCCCCTTTACCTTCCACCGTGAGTGGAAGCAGCCTGAGCCCCTTATCAGAAGCCAAGCAGATTCTGATGCCATGCTTCTTGTACAGCCTACAGAGCTGTGAGCCAAATATACCTTTTTTCTTTTTAAATTACTCATCATCAAGTATTAATTTATAGCAACACAAGCAGACTAAGACAATGAGTATAAATCCAAGCAAATGCAATCCACCAGAATATCTAATTTGGGGGACTTAGCTGAGAGTATGAGAGATAAGAAATCTGCAATGTGTAACCACCTACACCAACAACATTATATAAATGACTGCTACTAAGTGTCAGAGTGATCTCTTCAATTTTGTTAAGAAATTAGAATTGAAATTTAGTGTAATTACTCATATAATTTTAAGCTATTCAATTTTAGTTACGTTAGATTTAACTAGTAAAACTGAGGTACTCTGAAGAGTAGGTTGTAAGATGAAAGGAGTTATAATAAAGCCTCTGTATGTACTTGAGTAATATTTAATTCAGATGTAGTACTCCTACATCAAACAAAAATTCAGGCAACTACTGACCAAAAATCCATGCACTTTTCCTAAGTGTTCTTGATCATTTGTACCAATTTGAAAAATTTTGTAATTTCCTACCTTGACTAATTCAGCAGGTTTAGGGTAATGGAAAGTAATCATGACCCATCCAATCCAATTGGGGTAGAATTTATTAATATAAAATTTCAGAGTATTGTATTGGTTGCATATACAAAAAAATGATTAGACTAGAAGTATCCATGTTTTCTTTGAAGGAGAATCAGAAGCAAGATATATAAATGATCGTGGTATCTGAACCCTAGAAGGTAGTACTTATTCTGTGAATCAATATATACTAGGTCCAGGCGTGATGGCTCACGCCTGTAATCCCAGCGCTTTGGGAGGCTGAGGTGGGCAGATCACGAGGTCAGGAAATCAACACCATCCTGGCCAACACGGTTAAACTCCATCTCTACTAAAAATACAAAAATTAGCTGGGCGTGGTGGTGCGTGCCTGTAGTCCCAGCTACTTGGGAGGCTGAGGCAGGAGAATCACTTGAACCCGGGAGGTGGAGGTTGTAGTGAGCCGAGATCACACCACTGCTCTCCAGCCTGGTGTCAGAGTGAGACTCCACCTAAATATATGTATTTATATATATATATCTACTGTGTGTATATATATACATAAATATATATAAATAGTGTATATAGATATCTAGTGTATATGTGTGTGTG
>NW_026652276.1:88391457-88413564 GCF_009828535.3 Hylobates moloch
TCTACCCTTCTTCAATTCAATATTTTTTGTAATATTCAAGAAATAATATTTATACCATCTGCTTATTAGTTCTATTCCATGAATACAATTCAAGATATTTAAGAAGAATTACTGTAATATAATCACATTAATAGCTCTACTTAAAACTTTAATTTTAACTGTTAAGCTAATAATTTCATTTTTGTTCCATGTATACAAACAAAACCCCTTTTCATAAGGAAAGATATCTGATTCTGGTATTCTATTCATGGTTATTGCCTAGAGAGACCACTGACTTTACTAAAAATCAAACAAACAAGCAAAACATTAATTTTGTTCAACTCAAGCCTAAATCATTTAACAAATATTTCTGGGGCACAAAAAATGTGCTATACTTGGGGGAGATTGTTTTAACAATGTATAAACCAAAAAAGCCATAAAGGCTAAGACAGATTTTACTTCAACAATTAAATTCTTTTAAAATATTTTTTTGTATATCGATCAAATTACAACACACATGTAGTAACCTCAGAGAAAATCCTTGACAATGTATATAACAGACAAATAATTTATCACCAGAATACATCAAGATCTATGAATACATAAAAGAAAGGCAAAAATATTCAATGGCAAAATGAACAAAGCATATGAATAAAAAGGGTAACTAGTTTCTTTACACAAGAAATCCCAATGTCAATAGAAAATTGCAAACGATGTTCATTGCTAGCAGCAATTGGGGAAAAAAAACAGATTATCTGTGCAATTATCTATACAAATATAAATAAATTTGTACATATATGTCTATACACATATATATGCAAAAATGAAAAGATTGATAATCTAGAATGTTGATAGTATACAGTAAGTGCTCAAGCATTGTTGGTGGGAATGATAATAAAGTACTTCAAGAAGTTAAGAATTTTTGACAATATCTACCAAAATATAAATCTACATATCCATTGATCTAATAAATTTAAGTAAACTTTGTGTTGTCATTCATATATATTCATAGAATATTCATAGAATATTCTATGAATATATATGAATAATAATAACAGCTAATTGTTTGATACTTGCCAGACATTGTCTTAAGTGATTTATATATCTTATTTCATTTAACTCTCAAAAAACTTTATGTGGAAGGCCGTATTTTTATAATCCCCATTTTATAGCAAACAAACTAAGTGCAGAGATTAGGTAAAGAGAGATTAAGTAGAGTCAGGATTTGAATTAACCCAGGTAGTCTGCCTCCAGTGCTCTCATTCTTAATGCTTCCACACCCCTCAGAAATATCCTCTCAGGTTCACAAAGAAGTTGTTACAGGAGGGTTTCTGTAACTTTTTTGTAGTAAGGGACAACTGAAACCTGCCTAACTGCTTATCAATATTGGTATGATTAAATAAGTTTTGATATATCCATGCGATATAAAACTATTTCTCTACAAAATAGAATAATAATTCTAAGCAAATAGTATGTAAAACACTGCAGGACATAATATTAAGGTAGAAGTAAAGGAGTTACAACAGTACTGATTTTTTTATATATATGAATATGTGTCTGTAAATGTATGTAAATGCATAAGAAAAAGATTTGAAGGATACATGGTAATGGTGATTGGGACTTATATATTTCATTTGCCTCTGACATAGGTTATAAAATAGTACAAATATAATAGATTTGAGCTCAGTAAGCTCTAAAGATAAAATCAAACAAAAAAAACAATAAAACAGATATAGTCCTTTTATTCACATCATTTAGTGGGGGTAAGAAATACTTGAAACATGCATAAATGCTACATTAGGGAAATTACAGGAACCACTGGAGTCCCTGGGGGGAATTACATCAAATCTGATTGATAGGGGTGGATGATTATGGTACTTTAAGCAAAGGTGGCAGTATTCATTAACCACTCAAATACTCTTTTAGACATACAGAAAAACTTCAAGGTAAAAGGGAGCATGTTAAGCTTGGAGACCCAACGAATGTAGTTCCACATGGCAGGTATGTGGAATTCTTGGGAAGAAAGTGTACAAGAAAAGACTGGAAAGTTGGGCAAGGATCGGATCTCACAGGGCCTTATTGGCCATGTTCATGGCTTTTGACTTTGTGTTAAGTCATTAAAAGGTTGTTAGGAAAATAAGAGACCAGTGATAATTTGGTTTGGGAAGGTCCTCCAGCAGCGCTCTAAGGATGAGTGAGGAGTAGGCAAGCTTTGAGACAGGGAGGCTGCTGTGGTTTGGATGAGGGTTGTTCCTGCCCAAATTTATGTTGAACTCGATTCCCAATGTTGCAGTGTTGAAAGGTAGGCCCTAGTGGGAGGTGTTTGGGTCATGGGAGTGGATCCCTCATGAATAGATTAATGCCATCTCATGGAGTGAGTTCTTGCTCTCACAAGACTGGATTAGTTACTTCAAAAGTGGGTTGTTCCTTCTCATGTTTGGTCTCCTTGCACATACCCATTTCCCCTTCCACCTTCTGCCATGAGTTGAAGTGGCACAAGGCCCTCACCAGATGAGCTGCCTGATCTTGGACTTCCCAGCCTGCAGAATTGTGAGCCAAAATTCTTATCTTTGTAAATTACCCAGCATCAGATATTCTGTTATAGCAACACAAAACAGACTAGGACAGAGCCCCATCAGGATAATCAGGAGGTTGTGTGGATGAAGGTGAATCTGGAAATGAAGACAAATGAATGGATTTGAGAGCAATTAGAAGGTGGAAAAGAAAGGAGTTGGAGATTCATTTGAAGACTGTGGGCGAGAAGGAAGAATCTAGGAAAATGTAGGCAGTTCACATAAGAATCATATTAATTCTTGAAAATGTGTTTCCCATGTATTAAGCATTTAATCTTAGTTTTCGTTTAAACTAATTACATGTGCTCATGTAGACAGTTCACTCTTTAACGGCAAAGACAACATTTTAAAAGTGTTCATAGTCCCTCCTACTTGACATAGTAACAAACAAGAACTTAATAAGCACTTAACAAGTGAAGACAGAGCATAGCAGTATCCTTATTATAGAAATACAAATAAAAACCCCATAAAATACCAATAAAAGGACCAATAATAAACGTTGACCTAATGCCTTAAAGAATTAAAGAATCCAAAACTGTTTTAATTGATTGTAGCAAGGAAAAGCAGTTGATGAATATAGCTGTCATTCTTTATTTTCAATATTTAGCATTTTAGGGCATCACACAAATAATGCATTATGTGTTATTATAACATGGCACATTAAAATAATTTAGAATTTTCTCCTCATCATACCACATTCCCTCATTGATACTATGGCTGCTGCTGCTGCTGCTGCTGAAAAAGCATGTATTAAAAAATAAAAGTTCAAAACTCACAGGTACAAATGTACTTTATTTTCAGAAATGCTGCGCTCTTTTCAGATGAATTCCTGTTAATCCAACCAAAAACTAATATTCCTAGATTATTACAAAAATATTCACGCTGCACATTTTTCTGGAAACAAAATGTGGTTGCAAAATCAGCCTGGAACATTTTCATGACTCACAGAAGAAATTAGGCCCCACATTCAAAGAGCTGGTTATTAAATATTGTATTTTTCAAAATATCAGCATGTCAAAAACACTAGTATTTCATAGATAGAAATTTCAAGAGATGGAAATGAATAGAGGCTTTAAGCTTTAATAACAATGCAAATATGCTGCTAACAAAGGCTGCCTTTGGTGAGTTGATTTTTCTTAGGCATTTTTAAAAGGTTAACGAATAGGGAGTTAACCTTCAAAGTAAGTTCAAGGAGTCCTCTGTAATTGTGTGGTTTGTGTTTAACTGGAATACAGATCAAACTACAATATTGCCAAAGGAAAAATAATCTATTTTTCCCAGTCACATATAAATACCTTTTAAGGTATGTTTTGGGATCCTTTAAATTTAATTTTAATAAGTTTCTGCTCAAAACAAGAGTGTCCATCAAGTAAAGGAAGAAGAACCTGGGCGTTATATAAAAACTGCTGCTTCTAATCACCATGCCTGTTGATATACAGCTAGAGATCTACCTTCCCCCCAAAAGAAAACCACTATTTATAAAACAGCCAGCATATCAAATATACAGAAAGTCTTATGACTATAGTCTATCTTAAAGTTCTTAAGCTTTTTACCTGTGACCAAGAGGAAAAGAAAATGTTGCTTTTTATAATGTGGTATTCTGTGAAGAGCAGTTTTTGCTTACATAACTTCATTTCAAAGGATTTGGAGGAGAATCAGATTGGTTCAAGCTGAAAGAGCTCAATTACTTGTAAAAACTGCCATAGGCTTTAACAGCCTACAGGGCTTTAAAAATCTATGATGCTATAGTATTTGCATCCTTAAGAAGACAGCCAGAAATCAAACTAAACAAATGTGGAAAAAAAAATCTATTCTTGAAGACTATTTCAGAGTATGTCTATTCTTTATTTACACACCTATTTAGAAGACATAAGTAGACCCTACCAACTTTGTCAATATTACCAAACGGCTAATGAGCATAGGCCAAGACTATTAGGATATATAGTAAATATTGTGAAAAAACTCAGATAAAGGTATTCACACATGAAGCCATTTATACATCTCATTTTTAACTTTTAATTAATTAGGAGACATAAGAAATATAAAAACCAAAGTGTATAAAAGTAACTTTATTTTAGTTTGTGGGCTCTTGTATTATGTTGCTCTGTTAGACAATTTTATGGTCTGCTTTTATTGTGCCTGTTAGACTTTTGTATTAGCCCTGGAGGGTAAGATTATATTACAGTGTGTACCTATGATTATGGTGAAATCATAAAACCCTAAGCACATATGTAAACCAAAGGAATTCTCTTTTCCTATGGAAAACTCAGAGGAATTGAAACTGCCTTTATTATAACAGTGAAAGGGATCTGACCTACCCAGCTCCATCTTGCTTCTAACCTCCAAACTGTCCTTCATTCCTGGGTGCAGGCCAAACTAATTTTGGGAGTGAATTTAGTGTAATGCTGAAAAAAAAATAACAGCCCTTTCTGAAACAAACCACCTTCTTGCCTAGAGACTAGTCTGCCTTTGTAGGACTAACAAATTAGCCACAAGATTAAAAATTATGGTTTAGGAGTCATGCAACCAGAGGCCACAAGATTCTGAACCTCTCCAAAATGCTCCTGGGGATTACATCACTGTTGTGATGTAAAACCTAAGATCATTGCTGCAGACATTCTGCAGACCCTACATTTTGATGCAACAGCTGATACCACTCAGACAGGTAATCTGCCTTAACCAGTTCTGTGATCCCACCCAGGAACAGAAGACTGCAAAAAAAACCCACTTCAATACCCTATGATTTCATCTCTGACTAATCGGCACTCCCCATTTCTTGACACCTTCCCCCACCCCCCCCACCAAATTATCCTTAAAAACCTTGATTCCTGAATTTTTAGGGGGACTGATTTGAGTAATAATGAAACTCTGATCTCCTGTACAGCCAGCTTTACGTGACTTAAACTCTTTATCTACTGCAATTCCCCTGTCTTGATAATTCAGCTATGTCTGGGCAGTGGGCAAGGAGAACCTGCTGTGTGGTTACAGAATGATATAACACAGGAACAGAAAACCGAGCACTGCATGTTCTCACTCATGAGTGGGAGGTGAACAATGAGAACACATGGACACAGGGAGGGGAACATCACACACCAGGGCCTGTTGGGGGTTGGGGGTTAGGGGAGGGATAGCATTAGGAAAAATGCCTAATGCAGATGACGGGTTGATGGGTGCAGCAAACCACCATGGCACGTGTATACCTATGTAACAAATCTGCATGTTCTGCACATGTATCCCAGAACTCAAAGTATAAAAAATAATAATAATAATAATAAAAGAGATTTATGAGGAAGACCCTTCACCTCTCTTTTAACAGTGGGTCCGTATCCAGGGCTGGATCAGAGAGGTGGGACAAAGGCTTATTTGCCACAATTCTTGTGAAGAGTCTCCCTGGTATAAACCAGAAACCCATGGATAATTCAGCAGAAAGAAAGAAACAAATGTGGCTCTCTTTTAAAAATTATTCATTCATTCATTCTTCCAGTTATTCAACAAAATTTTTTTAAGCAAAATGACAGAAAAGTTGCTAGGCACTGTAAATAGTTGTCTCTGAACTACTTTGGATATAGAGACAAGTAATAAAAATTAAAACAATATGGTAAGAAGTGATGATGGTTTGCCCATGTTATCAAACTTCGGGGAATACAGAGAGAGAAATAATACCCAGACAGTTCAAGACAGATAGAGCTGAAACATTCCTGAAGCCAACCAATAAAGTAGGCAGGTGATATTTTATAGAGTATATTGAAAGTAAGTAAGTTATTTTTAGAATTCAAGTTATAAAGGTTGAGCACTTAAAGACTGGAGTTTGAGAAACTGCCTAAGTGAAGAACACAATTTCGGAGTAGAAGCCCACATGTACAAAGTGGAAATCTCACAAAACATATTGGAAAAATTAACAAATATATAGAAGAGTTTCTAGAAAGAACAAATATTATTTATTTCACCATATTAAGGAAGTTCTGGGAAGCTCAATATAAACTCATAAACCCTTCAGAGTTTTTCATAAATATGCATGTGTGTGTGTGTGTGTGTTTGTGTGTGTGTGTGTATTATAGTAAAGGATATAGTTCTAACTGTGGATGTGAATGCATGTAGCTCCCACCCCTCCTTCCTGAACACACACACCAGATTCTCTCTTTATAAACTCACCCATTCCCAAAGTGATGAAAAACAGAAAATCAAAAATTCCAGAGGATAGCAAAAGAGTGTATGATTTTGATTTTAAATTAAAATGACCACTGCTCTTGTAGCCTAAATTAACAATGGCTGAAATTGTTGTCATAAAAATAATAGATTTCTGACTTCCTGAATGCAACCTGTTTTATCTGTTTTTGGATGGTCTGAAATCTTCCCAGAGCTCAAATTGTTTTAGACATCCAGTTCTAGTTTCTAGCCTGCGTCCATTCTTCCTTTTTCAGGGAGAAGCAATTCATTGTTCTGTGTTTCAGGTTTGGAGTTTCCTCCCTCTGCCCACACTATTGCTGGTAGATTCTACCATTGCTTAGCTGCACTGACTGTCTCTGAGACACACGTAAACATAAATGCCCTTTAGGAAGTTCTTAGATATCTTCAACACATTCCCCAAAAGTCCTTGTTCTGCCTCCCAAACTACTTTTCTAGATTCAAATAAATCCATTTTATAAGAACAATAACCTCAAATAATATTTATTGTAATATGAAAACTGCACTTTCCAGGATATACAAACAGTCCCTATTGTGCAACATAAAGTCATTAGTTCCAGATAGCAGGCATTTTTTCCCATGCTTTAAATTCTAAAGTTATTCATTATAATTTGAGAAATGGTTCCATCATTTATCTGCCTTTTTCATTCAGTGGAAAATTATACAAAAGACTAGCACATTACTTTTCGCAAATATTCATCATGGACGAATATAATACATGTGATTACAATTATTCTCAATTACTCGTATTCCTGAATGTACATTGCATGCAATCACACATAACACAATTTTTTCCTCCATTACTCCTTTATTCATATTTGAACTTATATATTTCTACAAGTAATGATTTGAATTCAAAAAGTATCATCAAAAGAAAATGAAAAGGTTATATAAATGTCACTGCCTTGCTGTGAATATTACAAGCTCCTGCTGAATTCAACTCTGAACATATGGACTAGATTTCTACTGTAAAGAGAAATACATCTATGCATGAAATGGTGTTCCTCGTAATAGCTTTTTAACATAGAAGAGGCTTGAAAACGTGTGAAAAAGTCCTTTTCCTAATCACACACTTAAACATACAATATCCCCATTCTTCTTTATATAGCGATGCTGCATCTTAATAAGAAACTTCATACTGCTCCTTCTGCTCCTTCTCTTCTAGGTACTCGTATATAGAAAAGTTTTTGCCAGGCGCGGTGGATCAAGCCTGTAATCACAGCACTCTGGGAGGCTGAGGGGCGGATCACTGGAGGTCAGGAGTTCGAGACCAGCCTGGCCAACATGGTGAAACCCTGTCTCTACTAAAAATACAAAAATTAGCCGACCATGGTGGCGGGTGCCTGTAATCCCAGCTACTGGAGAGGCTGAGGCAGGAGAATCCCTTGAACCGGGAGGCAGAGGTTGCAGTGAGCCGAGATTGCGCCACTGCACTCCAGCCCGGGCAACAGAGTTAGACTCCGTCTCAAAAAAAAAAAAAAAAAAGTTTGAATTTCCTTATAAGGACTAAACTTGGACCTTTTCCTCTCTTGTCCAAGTTCCTATCATGCCCTATTGACCATACAATCTCATCAGATGGGTTTATTTAACCCTGTGTAATGTGGGTTAGTCACTGATATAGGAGTTAAGATGAAATTATTTAGGCAGACAGTTGAGGTTACAGGAGTCCTTGGTAAAGTTTTCCTTTTTAATGAAAAGCAGCCCTAAAATAATTTTCTAACAAAGAGCAGTTTGTAAAATTGAACTGCAGATATAGATGCTGGCAGCTGGGCCAATCATGTTCAAAACAGTGACTCCATCTTCCCTTTTCTCTTTGGCAGCCACATGTACAGTAAGAAGCAGACAAGATGGCGCCAGTGCAGTGGAAAGTCCATTTGCATAATAAGATTAGGGTGGGGTGGCCAGCCTTCCTGCACCCTATGTAAAGGGCACACCTGATGGAACCATTCTGTGGGCCCTAGTAAATCAGCCTCCTCAAGCCTGCCTGTAAAATCCCGCGCATCCGACTCTGGTGGTCTCTCCCTTTCGGAAGCCCTCTCTCTCACCAGAGAGAGGGCTGTCCTCCTGTCTCTTTCTTCTGCCTATTTAACCTCCACTCCTAAACTCCTCGTGTGTGTCCCTGTCCTAAATTTTCTTGGCATGAGAGGACAAAGCCCTAGTATTTACTCCAGACAACGTAGCCGCTTCATTGCCAATCTGATTCTGGCATAAAAACATATGACAGATAAAGAAGGAACCCAAAGTATATTTCTTTGCCATATTTTGAAATGGCCCTGCAAAGACATCTTTTGTGGGGGAAAAATCTGCATCTAGACCTCTCCCCTTCCAGTCCTTCCCAAACCTAAGGAGATTAACTGAGAGTTTAGCACCTTTTAAAGGTTTGAATAGGAAACACGTGCCAACTATTGCCTCTAAGGTGGCCACCTATGATACTTCATCTGCATAAGAACCTTGGTTTCCACAACCTCCTATCTTAACCCAGTCACTCTTTCCTATTGAGTCTAGGTATTTAGATAATAACTTGACCAAACCAATATATCCCTCATATGAGTTCACTGATGTGTCTTATGTCTCTCTAAAACGTGTAACATCAACCTATAACCCAACCATCTTGGGCACATGTTCTCTGGAACTCTCCAGACTGTGCCTTGGGCCAGGTTCACTCAAATTTGGCTCAGAATAAAGCTCTAAATGTTTTACAGAGTTTGACTCTTTTCATTGACACTTAAATGTACCTTCAAAAATCAGAGCATGCCAATTAAAATCAAATAGGCTTTTCTAAGCCAGCTAATAGATTGTATTACAGAAAAAGGATGTAGGCCTGGATTTTTGTTGTTGTCCTTATGGGTTACATAATAATGACAATAATGACACTAATGACCATAAGGCCTATATAAAAACTGAGTCCTTTTGTATCCTTATTTTTCTCCCTTTTTAAATGCTTCAGTTTTTGGCTTTTTTTTGTTGTAAGTAATGTAGCTATTGCAGAAATCTAGAAAATTATACAGAATGTAATTATTAATAATCCCATCACCCAGTAATAGGATTTTCTTATTTTTTTCCTTTTTAATGACTTTCAATTCTTAAAATAAGTAATGTGTGAATATTAGAAAATATATAAAAATATAGGGAAAAGAATTACCCATAATCCTACCACCCACTGATAGCCTATGTTTACTTCTTTTTTTTTTTTTTTTTTTTTTTTTTTGAGACGGAGTCTCGCTCTGTGGCCCAGGCTGGAGTGCAGTGGCACCATCTCAGCTCACTGCAAGCTCCGCCTCCCAGGTTCACGCCATTCTCCTGCCTCAGCCTCTCCGAGTAGCTGGGACTACAGGCGCCCGCCACCACGCCCGGCTAATTTTTTTGTATTTTCAGTAGAGACGGGGTTTCACCGTGGTCTCGATCTCCTGACCTCGTGATCCGCCCGCCTCGGCCTCCCAAAGTGCTGGGATTACAAGCATGAGCCACCGCGCCCGGCCGCCTATGTTTACTTCTATTTCAATATATATACTTCTCTGTAACTAAAGTATGAAAACGTTTTACTCATATTATTTTCCACACATATTTATTGATGAATAATTTACTATGTTCTTCAGAAATATAAATTTAAATATCTGCATAATTTTCCATCTTGTTTCTGTATGAAGTCATTTAATCTTCCCCTACTAAGATTTTTAAAAAATATTCTCAATTTGAGTTAATAATAAATACAGATCTCTCTGTATGGCTTGCTCCATTTTTCCAGCATAACACTTGGGTTGAGAAAAAAAAGATAATATTTAGGTGTTTGAAATATAGTTCTTATTTTACATCAAAATTTACTTCACAGTACAACTTTCTCATATGCAGTTTTCTGCAATATTATGGTAATAAACAATATTTTAACTAGCAGAATAACAGCAATAATGAAACACATATTCAGTATGTTTCAATTTTATTTTCTCCCGTAGAGAAAGAAAAATGTCAGAATTGTGTACCTGGGGATATGATGTAGAAGAAATCTTTAAATTCATCCATCCAAACTTCTGCCAGTCTCCTGTTGTTCTTGTTGATGACATGACCAGTGCCACCAGGAAAAGTGTATGGAGTCGCCTTCCGAAAAACATGACCAACATGGGAGCAAGTAACAATCTCCAAGGAGCCTCCACATTGCCAAATCTGGGAAAAGGAACAATCATTGTAAATAATGCACTAATATTGTATGAGACGAAGCAACTGAAGCTTAGGCCAAATCTTCAGATCTTACATGTTTCAAGCAAATATCTGATGCAAAATTTAGAACTAGTACACTATACTTACTTTTGGCAAAGGATGCGAATTTGGAAGATCTTGATATATTTAAATACTTGTAGCATTGGAATTATGGAGGTAAGATATATTTAATGTATGTCTCTTTATTAGAATACCTAATTTCTAGTTTCTAGCAGTTAACCTAATTGCTAATTAGTAGATTTGGTACCCAAATCTGCTATTAATGAATCTGTACATGTTACATGCCATTGTCAAAAACTAAATTTGATTTGGAGAAAAATCAGTTACTCTCCATCCATCTGGAATTATAAACGACCATTCATTCTAAGCTGGTCATATACCTTGCATCTTAAGCCTTTGGATTTATTATTAAGATGTGTTAGGACACCTTTATAGGTGCTCAAGGTCTACATATCCTTCAAAACTCATCTTCACCAAGATCATTTCTTCTAGAAAGCTCTGGGGGGAGATTTAGTAATGTGTACCTTTTGTATTTTAAGCATGCTTTTAGGACTGATTACAATTATTCACTTCCATATCACTCCTTTAAAACTATAAATTCTTAGAAAATATACCATATATTTCTTAGTATCCTAGAATTCACTGTGTATTTGAGGCTAAGTATTATGCAAACTAGCCATAAAATACTGATTTCTATGAAATTACATTGTACAGTCATAGCTTATACTGTTTCTCTCTATATATGTGTATACACACACAATACTATACATGCAATTATATATACATATTACATATATGCTACAGGTTTTCTTGTCACAATAAATAGAAGTCATAGTTACTGTTCTACAAAGTTTGGAAAACATGGTTTTATACTGTAACTAACATTGTTTTCATTTGATACATCTGATTTAAGTAGAGTTACTTTTTTTTGAAAGAAAAACATCGTTCTGGCCATTTCTGGCCAGGTGCGGTGGCTCACACTTGTAATCCCACCACTTTGGGAGGCCGAGGTGGGCAGATCATGTGAGGTCAGGAGTTTGAGACCAGTCTGACCAACACAGCAAAAACCTGTCTCTACTAAAAATACAAAAATCAGCCGGATGTGGTGGCACATGCCTGTAGTCCCAGCTACTCAGGAGGCTGAGGCAAGAGAATCGCTTGAACTCAGGAGGCAGAGGTTGCCGTGAGCCGAGATCATGCGCCATTGCACTCCAGCCTGGGTGACAAAAGTGAAACTCTATCTCAAAAAAAAAAAAAAAAAAGAGAAAGAAAGAAAGAAAAAAAACTATCTTTCCACCTGACCCTTCAGATAACATTTAGCTTAGAAAAGAGCTGCTATTGGACTTGGGTAGCAGTAAGAGACAATCACTTTTTTATCAGAAGATAAAAGATGATAAATAATAAGTCACAATCATAATGGTTTGTTCATTTCATGTAAATCTATTCTTTTTTATTTTATAATTTTTGAACAGTGTAATGCTAGCAGAAAAATAGGTCCAACAAACACTGAAATACAGATGAATATACGAGAAGAATAGAAACCTTCCTCCCCCCTTAAAAGACAGGGAAGCTCATTCTTAAATAATCAACATGTTTCAGGCTGGGCACGGTGGCTCACGCCTGTAATCCCAGCACTTTGGGAGGCCGAGGCAGGCAGATCACGAGGTCAGGAGATCGAGACCATCCTGGCTAACACAGTGAAACCCCCTCTCTACTAAAAATACAGAAAAAAAAAAATTAGCTGGCTGCGGTGGCGGGCGCCTGTAGTCCCAGCTACTCTAGAGGCTGAGGCAGGAGAATGGCGTGAACCCGGGAGGCGGAGCTTGCAGTGAGCTGAGATCGCGCCACTGCACTCCAGCCTGGGCGAGAGTGAGACTCTGTCTCAAAAAAAAAAGTATTTCATTGACTGATAACCTCCTCATCTTTCTAGCTTCATGAAATACATGAACCTTCTTGTGATTACGCACATTTTTACATTCTTCCTGTTAAAATGGAGGCAGTTAATGCCTATCCTATCAAAGATAAATCAATATTATTTTTCAGTCCTCCATTATATCCCTTATTATATCCCTTGTATCTTTCTTAAGGATGTCACTAATTTAGTCATTTCCCTTGCTTTTCTCCTGAAATATTAATGTTTCTCATTACTAGATTATGCCTATCTTTGCATAATACCTTCTAAAGTCATCTATCTTTCAAATAGCTTCAAAAATTTATAAAACACACAGAAAAATCAATTGTTTAATATCTATATCCTAGCTATCTGTTTCCTTTACCATTAAATAATATAAAATATAATATTTTATCTACATTTTATATTTTATATATATTTGTATTTCTAATATATATTTTATATTTTTGTCATGGTAAAATTATGAATTATGTAATTTTAGCATATTAGTGATACATGCTCTTAGGAAACAACAGTGAAAGCAGAAAGACAATTAAGATTCTAATGAATTGACAGACAAGAGATGCTGGGGATTAGGACAAGGATGGTGGCAGTGGAAACAGCGAGAGATGGTGGCAGTGGAAACAGAGAGACATGGTGCCATGTTCCTAAAGAACATGTATCACTAATATGGTAAAAATATATTTTAGTGGGCAGGCGCAGTGGCTCATGCCTGTAATCCCAGCACTTTGGGAGGCCAAGGTGGGCAGATCACGAGGTCAGGAGATTGAGACCATCCTGGCTAACACGGTGAAACCCCGTCTCTACTAAAAATACAAAAAAATTAGCTGGGCGTGGTGGTGGGCGTCTGTAGTCCCAGCTACTCCGGAGGCTGAGGCAGGAGAATGGCGTGAACATGGGAGGCGGAGCTTACAGTGAGCCGAGAATGTGCCACTGCACTCCAACCTAGGTGACAGAGCGAGACTCCATCTCAACAACAACAACAACAACAAAATATTTATATATAAATAAAATACATATATAATTTATATATAAATAAAATATATATATTATATATAATATGTATATATAATTTATATATATAATAAATATATAATATATATAATTTATATATATAATAAATATATAATATATATAATTTATATATATTTCATATATTATATATTTATATATTATATATAAATTATATTTATGTAATTTAGTGATATATATATATATTTAGTGATACATGTTCTTTCCCTTCCTCAATTTTCATTCGTTTTTGACCTATTGTAAAAAATGCTGTTTATTTATGTAGCTTCTCACAATTCCTCTGGTCAAAATAACAAATATTCCTTGATGCATTTACTATCTTGTTGACTCTTTTCTTGGAGTCTCCTGATTTTCCTCTTCTTATATGTTTATCCATTTTTACTTTAAATTTATATTTAAATGTTGGCCTTCATCTCTCTTTATACATTTCATGGGTGGTCTCATTTGTTACTATTAATTTACAGAGGACCTGCATGCCAACAGTCTCAACATTTACATCTCAGCCCAGACCTCTTTTCTGGGATCCAGACTTGTGTATCCATACATCTACTTGATACCTCCTCTTGTATGTCCCAGAAACATACAAACAGAAACGTTCAGACTTGGTTTGTTGATTCACCCCTGTTCTGTCAGCCAGGTCTTATTTTTTTCTATTTTTTTTTTCCCCAATTGATAGTATATGGTGCCAACATTCACCCAGATAGTCAAACCAATAAATACATAAGTAAAGTAAAATAGATAACTAAATAAAACTAGAACATATCATTGACTTATTTCTTTCATCATCTGTATGCATATGCAATCCATTATTAAATCCTAGTAGTGCTATCTGTAAAATAATTCTCCATATGGCCATCTGTCTTCGTCTGCTTGCGCTGCCATAACAAAATCCTGGGAGGCTTAAACAACAGAAATCTCTTTCTCACAGTTCTAGAGGCTGGGAAGTTAAAGATCAAGGTGCCAGCACGGTCAGTTCCTCATAAGGGTGTTCTTCCTGACTTGTAGATGACTACCTTTTTGCTATGTCCTTACATCATGGAGAGAGCACTCTCTTTTTTCTTTCTCTTCTTATATTTCTTTCTCTTCTTATAAGGATATCAGTCCTATCAAATTAGGACCCCACCCTTCTGACCTCATTTATCTTCAATTCCCTCCTCACAGGCCATATGTGAGGCACTAATTGAAGGCTTCAATACATGAATTTTGTGGGAGCCCTCTCTCTGTTTCCGCTGCCACCGTCCTTGTCCTAATCACCAGCATCTCTTGTCTGTCAATTCAACAGAGTCTTAATTGTCTTGCTGCATTCACTGTTGCTTTCTACAATTTGTTTTGTAGTGAGAAATCAAAGTGGTCTTTTAAAAATTTAATTACTTAATTTTACTTCCCTGTTTAAATCCTTGAATGGTTTCTCATTGCACTGTGAATGTAAACAAAATCCTTTAGCAGGGCCTCTAAGACCATACCTGATTCTCCCTCTCTGTCAAAAAACACTGGTGATACTGGCCTTCTGCCACATTCTAGAATAACATACCACATACCTTTTCACACACCAAATTCTCAAATCTCCTACCCCTGTACCTGGAATGCAATTCTGTCAGCACTTCACCTTGGCTACCTCTTTGCCATACTTGTCATCTCAGCTGAAACATCACTTCATCAGAGAGGTCTTGTCCAATTGCTGACAGGTTGATGGATGCAGCAAACCACCATGGCAGGTGTATACCTATGTAACAAACCTACACCTTCTGCACATGTATCCCAGACTTAAAGTATAATAATAATAAAAAAAGAATCTTTAAAAAAATAAAATAACCCCAGTTATTTTCTCTAAGAGAACCCTGTTTAGTTCCCTCTTTGCTTACCACAATCTGTAACTTGTTTATTTGTATTCCTCTCTCTCTCTCTCAGACATGATTTAGTAGAGTACTCAACATTCATTCTGTGACCAGCCTTTTGTAAAAGGTGCTCCAATTTCAGAAGAAATGACACATGACTTGTTATACATGAGAAGGAATTTAAGGTCTTCTCTTTATTGTGAGGAATGCAAGCTGTTTGGTAAAGAGGCTTTTCCCTCCCTTCCTATGGAATACACATAAATGAAGAGCTTCCTTCCTCCTTCACCCAAACAAGGGAGCTAACTGAATGAAGGAGAGACTGGTATTTCTCTCCCAGCTGGACAGTTGTATAGCAAATTAGCACGCTATCCTGGGGCTGCCTTTAGAGCAGAGAAGAATGTGTTCAGAGAGCTACATGACCCTAGTAAAAGAGAGACCACTCCCAATCTAGTGAATTCTGAAGCTATGGTTGGGGTTTATTTTACAGGTTGTTCCAGCAGAACTGATAGGTCCAGTGATGCAGTGAACCTTGGAGGAAGTGGTCTTTAATAGCATCTGGACAAGACCTCAGTCATTTCTGGGCTCTATAGAGCATGGAACATAGAAAAGAAAGAATGAGCTATGGGACTAACAATATGGCAGATCAGCAAGGAGGCACACTTTGAGAAAGGCAGTTGGGTGAAATAGAGACTAAGATCTTCCTCTCCAAAAGGCCCTTGGAAAAGAGAAGAAATAAAGGCTGAAGCTGAGCACAGTTTTAAGAAAACAATAAAACTATGTATAGAAGATAATCACCTGGGTAAGGCCACCAATGGCAAGTGGAACCATATGTAGCCAACAACGGCAGGCCATCATCAAACTTATCAGAAAAGACCTGCCGTTTTTCTAGCCTTCCTATTTGACCCTACCCATTGGGGAAGGCAACCCACAAACCCCTGCCCTCTCTCATTCCAAGCTCCTCTTTCATCATGGGCCTAAGGAGAGAAGAGAATGTGAGCTATGTGTGCCTATAAAAATCAAGGCTTTACAGTGGACATTAGAGTTTTCTCTAATGGCTGGGCATGGTTCCTCACACCTGTAATCCTAGCACTTTGGGAGGCCCAGGTGGGCCAATCACCTGAGGTCAGGAGTTTGAAACCAGCCTAGCCAACATGGTGAAACCTCGTCTCTACTAAAAATAAAAAAATAAAAAATTAGCTGGGCACATGGTGGCGGGTGCCTATAATCCCAGCTACTTGGGAGGCTGAGGGAGGAGAATCACTTGAACCTGGGAGGAAGAGGTTACAGTGAGCCGAGGTCACACCGCTGCACTCCAGCCTGGGTGACAGAGAGAGACTCCATCGCCAAAAAAAAAAAATAAAAAGAATTTTCAATAATGAAAAGTGATTACAAAGCTATAAAATCAGTGCTAAATAACATTATGGACTGAAAATGAGTATTCTTCAGAGCATAAAAGCAATAATTGGGAAAAAAAAGCCATTTTAAACTGTACTCCACTAAATTCAGACTAAGCCCTGTTTAATATAAACTACTGACTGACAGTTGTCTTCAGGACTCTCCATTTGCCTTTTTACAAATGTGGATTAGCACTATGGTTGTGTGAGTTAGATGCACAGGGCTCTTTATTTCCACTCTGTTGCTTCTCGGTCCTCCCATAGCTTGTGGGTTTATTGGTTCTCTGCCAATATCAGGGCTCTGAATATAATACTCCAAAATATGTCAAGTTGGCAATTGAAAAAACTGCAGTAGCCAGGAGGCCACTCTGACCTTCTCCCACCTTTCTACCCTGAAGTATAGCCATAAAGAAATTCTCTGACATACTTTTCCTGAAAGAAGATCATAAGACTCTAGTTTCAGAGGGGTTCTGCCCTACATTTGCAGGACAAGAAGAATCTGAACAAACAGACCTTGCTAAGTGCCCTGCCTCCTTTAATTCCATTAGATCACACCTAATTTTTGTCCAATCATCCTTCTATATGACTGTCCATTCTTCTTGGATCCTAAGGATAAAAGTGTCATTGAGTTATGAAACAGACGCCTAAGGATAAAAATTCTTGGATCTTTAGGTCTTCATTTCTGAAGGCTCTCATTTGACATTAAACTTGGGTTAAATAAATTTGTCATGATTTCCTTTTGTGAATCTGTCTGTCTTTTGTATAAGGGTGTCAGTCATAAACCTTGTGACAGGCAGGAAAAAGATATTGTTTTGTTTTCCCCTACATCCTGAACGTGCACACAGAACAGGAAATGAAATCTGGTTTGAAATCTTTTAAAGTAGGGTTCCAATGGTCTCACTCCTTTCCATCTTAATTGGCAAAGATAAGGATATACGGAAGTTCAGATTTTATGTTATTCTCCTGACATGTAATGACATTTTTATGTACATATACAGGTATAATGCTGCAAGCGTTGATATTTGTAAGACAAGGAAAACCTGTCTGACTTTGATTGTCACAGATAAAGGCATTTCTTAAATATATTGAGGATAGATACAAAGAAGTGGTAGCAACTGTTCCATAACTCAATGGATAGTGGCTCATGTTTTGCCTGTGTGCCATAGGCTACTGACTCTTGAAATAATGTGAGTGCTTCTCCCATCAGCCATCTGTGCTCACAGAATGTGTAGATAAATGCTGATATTGCATTTCCTAGGTAAAGCCTCTCCTCAAAATTTGCATAAAAATAAAAAGATTAAGGTAGAAATGCATAACACTATGCATTTATTAGGCTAATATCTACTCATAGTAATACTAAGTTAATACAAGAATAAAACATTTAATTTATGAAATATTGACCAGATAAATGTAATATACTTAGACTCCAGGGTAATGTGAAAAAAATAAATGTTAAAGCAGAAAGAACTCAAATTGAGTGGCGTCCACAATGACTACATCGATAATTTCCTTTCTTGTACCCTCAACATTTTAAAAGGAAGTGAGAAAAGAAAGAAGGAACATTATGACCCAGTCATTAAGAACTTGGGCTATGAAATAAGCAAACGGAATTTTTCTACAGGCTCTGTCACATACTATGTATACTTGTGAAAATTACTATTTAAGGCTTCAAGGTCTTAACTTTCCCAATGGAAAGTGGGAATAATAATGACTACTTCCAAGACTCTAATAAGATTTTATGTGTAAAGAAACAAGGAACTATGCCTGACACTTGATATGGGATGAAGTAAAATGACACTTGGATATTATTTAACTTTTATTGCCATAATTTCTCAGGGAAATCAACATCTATAGATTACTAGCTGATTCTTGCTTTTTAAAAAGAATTTTATTCAGGTCTTAAAAATGTTGTTTCTTTAAAATTACAACATCAATGTCCAGGAGTTATGTACACTGTGTGGAGTCTAAAATAGTAGTCTATTAGCTTCTAATTAGAATACTGCATTTTATTCCCTGAAATTATTTTACAATGTCTGAACAAACTGTATAAGCTGAATAAAACATGATGCCTCATTCACATGAACAAGTGATATTGAATTACTTTGTATCACTGAGTATATCAGATTGTTATTTTCTAGGCTTTCAACAGATTAATATTTTATATTTTATCTCTTTCAAGTAAATTTGACCATGTATACAATATAAACTATCCTATCATCCACAGGGAATTAAAGCTTGTCTTTGTTCTCAGATATTTTTATAAATGTCTTATGATGGAGAAGGTTCTTAATCAAAATGTAAAATGCCCATTGCTCATTTGATTATCTACTCTATTTCCCCTGCTATGAGACAACCAACACACTTCATCTTTTTCATGGTTTTTGGCACCTACATCAGTGACATTTTAATTAAAGTTCATAAACTTCATAAGTTCCACTTTGCAATCTCAGTTCTAGTGCTACTATTGTTTCTAATTTTACAGCTGTTGTACCAAATTCATGCAGCTGCTTGTTTTTATATTAATCTTTATCTTTCCCCTAACCCATAAACATACTATCTCTGGCAGGAAGTTATCCTTTAATATAGTCTTATTGAAAACAAACAATAATGGAGACCATATAGCACAATGATTACGAGTAGAGGCTATAGCTCCTGATATTATATCCTAGCTCTGCAACTTACTAGCTGAGTGACCTCAGTTATGTCATTTTTCTGTGATATGGGTCTCAGATAATAAAGTGAAACTAGAAGAATCTAGCCCAGCAACCCTGGTTAAAGAACATTGTTATGAGGATTAAGGCAAACTAATTCACATAAAGATACTTAGCTTTTATTTGGCAAATGAATTGGAATGGAGTAAATGAGTGATTTATTGAGGACTTATTGCAACAATCTAGAACAGAGATGATAATGACTTTGCCCAAGGTGATGGCAGTGAAATAGAGAGGAATTCAATAACTTGACACAATTTGGGAAATTAAAATTATGAAATAATATATGAGGGTATGTCAGCAACATGGTGAAAGAGCAGGCTCTGGGCTACCTCTCATCCCACAGACACATCTAGTATACACCTAAACATGAGCCAATTCTCTCCAAGAGAAAGCCAAAATCCAGATGAAAGACCCGTACATGCCAGACTACTAAGAAACACTCACATCAAAATGGATATTGAAAGCAGAAATACACTCATACACTAGCTACAACCTGAGCACAGAGTCTTACAATTGAGAAGAAAAATCTCAACTACCAGCTTCTTCCTGAGGGGTAAGGGGCTTGCTTGTACAACACATAAAGTGCCAACTTTTGCAGTCTTTACAGAGGGCTCAGCTCTTCAATCACCATGCTTGATGAACCACAGGGAGAGGGCATCAGAAGATTTATCTCAAGCATAAAAGGGGGAAAAAAAAGGTTTGAATCACATCGAGAGGTGACAACGTGCTAGCAGCCCTCGCTCGCTCTCAGCACCTCCTCGGCCTTAGCCTCAGCGTCCACTCTGGCCGCGCTCAAGGAGCCCTTCAGCCCACCACTGTGCTGTGGGCGACCCCGTCTGGGGCTGGTCAAGGCCAAAGTCAGCTCCGTTGCCTCGCCGGGAGGTGTGGAGGGAGAGGTGCAGGCAGGAGCTGGGGCTGCACGCAGCGCTCATGGGCCGGCCCGGGTTCCAGGTGGGCATGGGCTCCGTGGGACCCGCACTCAGCGTGGCCAGCCAGCACCTGCTGGGCTTGACTGGGGGATGAGCTCTCTCTGGGCTGCTAGAGTGCCCAGGCTGGGTGCCACAAAGTCCCCCAGCGAGTGCCATTGACAGGTGAAGCCAACTGGGCTTCTGGGTCAGGTGGGGACTTGGAGAACTTTTCTGTCTAGCTAAAGGATTGTAAACGCACCAATCAGCACTCTGTGTCTAGCTAGAGGTTTGTAAATGCACCAATCAGCACTCTGTGTCTAGCTAAAGGTTTTATAAACACACCAATCAGCACTCTGTGTCTAGCTAAAGGTTTTGAAAATGCACAAATCAGTGCTCTGTGTCTAGCTAATCTGTTACGGACTTGGAGAACTTTTGTGTCTAGCTAAAGGATTGTAAACGCACCAATCAGCACTCTGTCAAAATGGACCAATCAGCTCTTGTGAAATGGACCAATCAGCTCTCTTTAAAATGGACCAATCAGTAGGATGTGGGTGGGGCCAGATAATGGAATGAAAGCAGGCCACCCAAGCCAGCAGCGGAAACCCATTCCGGTCCCCTTCCACACTGTGGAAGGTTTGTTCTTTCGCTCTTCACAATAAATCTTGCTGCTGCTCACTCTTTGGGTCCGTGCCGCCTTTATGAGCTGTAACATTCACCGGGAAGGTCTGAAACTTCACTCCTGAAGCCAGTGAGACCATGAACCCACCAGAAGGAAGAAACTCTAGACACGTCTGAATATCAGAATAAATAAACTCCGGACACACCATCTTTAAGAACTGTAACACTCACTGCAAGGGTCCGCAGCTTCATTCTTGAAGTCAGTGAGACCAAGAACCCACCAATTCTGGACACAACATGAGCCCTCCTAGCAGCTGTAGCACTGAGGATCGGCCCAGCTTCTAAATTCCCCCAAATTTGGTCTCAGGCTTTCCCATCAGCTTCCTGTGGTTCTGGCCTTTTAACAAGCCAGTATCTGGGAACCTACATAGCAAATAAAGAATAAGCCTTCTCTAGCTTAAACAGAAAGGAAGGCATGCCCTGTATGTACTTTCTTCTCTGGCTTGCTCCTAAGATAAATTCCTGTAATCTCAGTCTACCCCGGCAAGAGAGATGTAAAAGTTCTGCTTGCTTTACCAGGAGAGTGGGCATGCCCCTTGCTTCCTTCCTTGGCTTGCTTTTGAGATAAATTTCTGCAATCTCTCATTAGAGAGAGACTGGGGGACCTCTTCATTCCTGATTGGAAAAGTAGGCATTCCCTGCACCTTCTTCCCTGCTTTTTTTTTTTTTTTTTTTTTTTTTTTTT